>NW_024365270.1:471013-492930 GCF_014805655.1 Passer montanus
CCGGCGTCACCCCCGGCCCCTCCCGCCGCCCACCTGCTGCCCCGGCGCCACCTGAGCCCCTCCGCAGCATCGCCCACCCGGGACCCTCGGCAGCACCCCCGAGACCCCCAGCGCCCCCCGTGCGCCTCACCCAACCCAGGTGTGTCGCGGGACCCTGTCCCTGCTCCGCCACCGCCTCCTGCACAGCCCGGGGCGGGTCCCACCCGCGATTTGGGGAGGGGGTCTCTGCTCGGGGAACGGGCTGGAGCCGCCGTGGGGTGTGGAAGAACCTCGGGGGGTCCTTGGCTCTGTCTCCCCATCCCGTTATTCACCGGCCATCGCCTCCAGCCCCGTCCCGCTCCGGCCGGGCTGTGCCGCCCCCCTCGCCGCCCACCCGGGGCTGGGCGTCTCTCGGACCCCCCGTGCCGTGGCTCTGCGTGGACAGGAGGGTCCCCGGCGTGGGGGTCACCCCCCTCCCGACCATCCCCCCCTAATTTTGGGGTCCAGCTCCCTCCCCACAGCCCCCGGGGCTCTGCCTCGTGTTTCCCCCATCGCTCCGGCTCAGCCCAGATCCGGGCAGGATCTGATGCCTCGCGGGTGCCCCGCACCCCCCGACCCTCCGCAGGGCTGGGGCAGCGCTGGGGACCCGCGCGGAGCCAGCGCTGCGGGCACGGCACGTCCCCAGCGCGCAGCGAGCTCCGGCCGCACGTTGGGGGCCGCGTGCTGCGAAATCCACCCACCCTCCCCCGAGCCGCGGCACGGGGGGAGCACCGGGGGTGCCACGGCGTGGCCGTGTCACCCAGCTGGGTGACCACCCGCCATCAGCACCGCCGCGCCCCCGGGGTGTCCCCCGCCCCACCGGCAAAGCCACCGCGGGGACACCGCGGGGTGCAGCATCCCCCCGGGGACGCTGCCGCCCGCGTTTTCCCCGCTGGAAAAAATCCCCTCTTCCCACATCCAGCTGCAATGCAGAGGAGCTTCCGAGCCGCCCGCACGCCTTCCCTGCCGCCCTGATTGGCGGCGACGCCTCTGGAAGGGGCCGTGGTAATTTTAGGCCGTGAGCGGCAGCAGGTTGGCATGTGCCCGCCGGCCCCGGGCACGGCCCGGAGGCTCCGGCAGCGCTGCCCGGCCGCCCTCCCTCCCGCCGGGAGCGGCAGCCACAGCCCCGGCAGCCGGGGATGCTGCAGCGCCCGGGGCTCCCCAAAGCCCGGCAGGATCGCGGCCCCTCCCTGATGTGGGATGAGCACGTAAGTCCTCGGCGCCCCCCCGCCCCCTGCCCGGCTTGGCGCTGCCTCGCTGCCGGGATCCCCGGCCGCCCCCGGCCCCGAGCCCCCCTGGGCTCGCTGTTGTTTATCCCCACGGCCCGGCTGGCGGGCAGGGAGGGCTTGGGGCCGTAACCCTTTCGTCTCGCCGCCCGCTCAAAATGGCTTCGTGCTGCTGCCGCCGCCAGGGAACGGGAGCTGCCAGCTGGAAGCGCCTGCCTGGAGCCGGGAGGGCGCTGGGGGGGGGCACCCGGCGAGACCCCACCCCAGTGGGGCACCCACGCCGCCCCCGGGGGTCGCTCTGCGCGCCCCGCCCCGATTCCGCTGCCCCCCACCTCCTCCCCGCGCCCCGCTTTTGCTTTTCTTCATTTTAATTCCCGGGATTAGGTTAAAACCCATCTTCCATCCAGTCTGGATTCCCCTCTCGCTGCCTTTGTCTGCGGCGCGGAAGCGGCTCCGCAGGGAGCGGCGGGCGGGGGGCTCCTGCTCCCCCGGATCCGCCCCTGCTTCCCCAAATCCGCCCCTGCTCCCCCAAATCCGCTCCCGCTCCCCCAAATCCCCTCCCGCTCCCCCAAATCCGCCCCTGCTCCCCCGGCTCCGCTCCCGCGGCCGCCGGGGTTTGGGGGGCTCGAGCAGCGATGGCTCTGCCGTGCCGGGGACGGGCAGCGAGCGGGTCGGGGGCAGCGGCAGGGAGGCAGGGCGCTCGTTTTCGGGTGGATGGCCCCGGAATGGGGCGTGGGGCGGCCCAGCAGGTGCGTGCCGCTGTCCCACCCTGTGGGGACACCGGGGCGGGTGTCCCCGGGCTGCGGGGTGCGGCCCGGGAGACAAAGAACGGGAATTCCTCGCATGGGGAGGCAGCAGCTGGGCCATGGTGGCACCGCGCCTTGGGGACACGCGTGGGGAGCGTGCCCGGGGGCGGGGATGGGGCTGGGGGCTCTCCTGGAGCCCCCCAGGCTGTGCTCCCCAGGATGGGGCTCAGCCCTCGCCGTGTCCTTGTCCCCGACCCCGCCAGGGTCGGTCCCTGTCCCTGCGGGGCGAGGGGCCGCGGGGCCAGCTCAGCTTGTGTCACCTCCCGGGTGGCACTGGGGACACCGGGAGGGGACTCAGCGTGCCACAGCTGGCTCCTGCCGCCAGCCCGGGGTCCTGCCGCGGTGTCACAGGCCGGACGTGGCCGTGGGTCCCCTCGGGGGGGACACAGCAAGGGGGACCCCCAGGAGTGGCACTGCCGCGAGGGGACGGGAGCGGGTGGCACGGAGGGAGGAGGTCTCTGCTCGTCCCACGGCCTGTCCTCCAGGGAGGGACGGACACTGGTCAGGCTGGCCCTCAGTGCCAAACCCAGCCGGAGGGGACATTCCTGGAAAGTCCCTGTGGAGAGTGGCCAGGGGAGCCAGCGGGATGGCCAGAGCTGCGGGGCCGGCAGGCAGAGGGCAGCCGCTGGCACATCCCGCCTGGCACAGCCCAGGGAAGTGTCCCATGGATGGGACAATGGACAGGGAGGTGTCCCTGTGCCTGGTGACTCTCTGGGATTTGGGATTTGGGGGGGTGAGGTGTCCCCGTGCCTGGTGACATTGGGACGCTCTGTGGGTCCTGGGGGTGCCACAGTTGAGGGTGGGGGTGTCCAGCTGTGCCCTGGGGGGAGCAAACTCCTGTCACTCCCGTCCCACTGTCTGTCCCCTCCTGGTTCCCAAGGCCGGGCAGGGCACAGCAGCGGTGGCAGTGACCCCGTGGGTCCCTCAGTGCTGGCACTCCCATTTCCAGAGGGAGAAACCCCTCCGTGCCACCCCGGCATGCTGTGGGTGGCACCACCCCTGGGTGCCCTCTGTCCATCCCTGGTGTCTGGATGTCCTTGGTGGTCCCGTTGCTGTGTTTCCCTGGATGTCCCCTCCCTGCTCCTGTCCCCTGCCCATCCCTGGAGTGCCAGGTGTGGCAGCTGCCACCCCACGCACGGCTCCGGCCCCTGTGGCCTCCGTCCAGTCCCGAATTCCGGCGCTCCCGCGGCGTTTATTTGTTCTGGGGGCGCCGCGCCCGCTCCGGAGCCCGCAGGAAGTTGTTGTTGACACGGGATTTTCTTAATGGTGTCACGGAAAACTCGCGCTTGGCAGCCGCGGTGTCGCGGGCTGGCATGCCCGGGATCGCGGGGTGGCACGGGCTGGCATTCCCAGGAATGTGGGGTGGCCTGGGCTGGCATTCCCGGGATTATGGGCTGGCATTCCCGGGATTGCAGGGTGGCACGGGCTGGCATTCCCAGGAATGCTGCGTGGCACGGGCTGGCATTCCCAGGAATGCTGCGTGGCACGGGATGGCATTCCCGGGAATGCTGCGTGGCACGGGCTGGCATCCCTGGGGGCAAACCCGGGCGACGCCCGCCCAGGAGGGACTCGGGGCGGGGCTCGGGGCTGGCAGTGACACGGGGACGTCGCGTGGAGGAGCTGGAGCCCTTGGCACCGTGCCAGCGGCAGGATTTGGGGTGCTGCGTCCCCCTGGAATTCTGGGGTGCTCTGGGGGTTCATTCCAACCCCCACCTTTGTCCCACACGTGCACTTCTGTCCCTTTTGGGGACAGAGAGGGGACAATGACAGCTGCCAGCAGCAGAGGAGCCATCTCGGGGTGCTGCGGGGGGATAACGGAGATGATCCCGCTGTGGCCTGCCCTGAGCCCCTCCCTGGGCTCGTCTGCCCCTGGCTGGGCCCTGCTGGCCCCAGGCCTGTCCCTGTGGTGGCTGTGTCCCCCCTGCCGTGTCCCTGTGGTGGCTGTGTCCCCCCTGCCGTGCCCCTGTGTCCCCAGGGGTTGAGGCCAGTCGTTCCTCCCGGTTTTCTTCACCTCCTCCCACTTTCCCGTCATACGTGGCTGCGTTTCCCTCCTTAAATTGCCCCCACAGCACCCCAGGGGCCGGTGCTGGGTCCTGGCTGTGCCAGCTGGTGCCACAGGTGACTCAGGGCTCGTGCCATGGCATTGATGTCACCTCCTGTCACCACGGAGCCTTTCAGGTGCCGTTTGCACCCCGAAATTTGGGACTCGTTTCCTCAGCAGTTTCTCCCGCTGGTTTTGGGGGGCTCTGCTGTGTCCAAGCGGCCTCAGCCAGGCCAGGCCCTGCTGGCTGTCCCCCTCCCAGCTGTCCCCATGCTGGCTGTCCCCATCCCTCTGCCAGGCCAGGCTCTGTCCGTCCGTCTGTCCAGCTGTTTCCCGCCCTCGCTGTTTCCTTTCCCCGCGGCTCTGTGTCAGCCTTTGTCCGTCTGTCCGCCCCGACCCGGCTGTTTCCGTCCGCGCGTCTGCCTGTGCCAGTCCCCACCACTCCTGTCCCTCAGTCCTGGCGCTTCCTGTCCGTGTGTCCTTCCGTGCCTGGCCTGCGGCAGTGCCCGGCCTTGGCCTCTCGCTGTGCTGCTTCTCCTGCTGTCCCTGGGCCAGCTCCCCCTGCCCGTCCTGCTCAGCTCACGGTCCCTGTCCCTCTGTCCTGGCTGCTCCTGGCCTGCGTGTCCCCTGCCCATCGCTGGGGACAGCCCTGTCCCCTGCCCATCCCTGGGTGACACAGCCCTGTCCCCATCCCAGCGTGTCCCACGTCCATGCCTGGCCTGGTTTCTGGCTGTCCCTTGTCTGCTCCTGGTCCCCGGGAATGTCCCCTGCCCACCCTGGGTGTCCCACCCCTGTCCCGGTCCCCGTGTGCCCTGTGCTGCTCCCTGATGTCCCTCCCTGCTCCCGGGGGTCCCTTGCCCATCCCGGTGTCCCCCCCCGGTGCCTGCCCTGTGCCCATCCCAGTGCCAGCTCGGTACCGGTTTCTGCTGGCCCGGTCTCGGTGCCAGTTCCCATTCCCACCCCGGTGCCGGTGCCGGTTCCGCTGTCCCGGTGCCAGCTGCTGTCCCAGTGCCGGTCCCTGGTCCCACCCCGCCATCCCGGTGCCGGTTCCAGCTGTCCCGGTGCCCGTTCCTGTCCCGGTGCCCGTTCCTGTCCCGGTGCCGGTTCCTGTCCCGGTGCCGGTTCCGCTGTCCCGGTGCCGGTTCCTGTCCCGGTGCCGGTTCCGCTGTCCCGGTGCCAGCTGCTGTCCCAGTGCCGGTCCCTGGTCCCACCCCGCCATCCCGGTGCCGGTTCCAGCTGTCCCGGTGCCGGTTCTGCTGTCCCGGTGCCGGTCCCCGTTCCCGCCCCCCATCCCGGTGCCGGTGCCGTGCCGGTCCCCCCCGCCGGGCGGGCCGTACCGAGCCGCCCCGCGCCCCGCCCGCCGCCGCCCGGTCTCGGTGCCAGTTCCCATTCCCACCCCGGTGCCGGTGCCGGTTCCGCTGTCCCGGTGCCAGCTGCTGTCCCAGTGCCGGTCCCTGGTCCCACCCCGCCATCCCGGTGCCGGTTCCAGCTGTCCCGGTGCCCGTTCCTGTCCCGGTGCCCGTTCCTGTCCCGGTGCCGGTTCCTGTCCCGGTGCCGGTTCCGCTGTCCCGGTGCCGGTTCCTGTCCCGGAGCCGGTCCCCGCTCCCGCCCCCCATCCCGGTGCCGGTGCCGTGCCGGTCCCTCCCGCCGGGCGGGCCGTACCGAGCCGCCCCGCGCCCTGTGCCGAGCCGAGCCGTGCGGAGCCGGGCCGGGCCGAGCCGAGCCCGCCCGCCGCGCCCCGATGAATGGGATCGCCTTCTGCCTGGTCGGGATCCCGCCGTCCGCCCCCGCGGTGAGCGACACCGGCGACACCGGCGACACCGGGGCGCGGCGGCGGGGACCGGGAGCGGCGCTGGGGGGCACTGGGCGGACTGGGGAGGGAGTGGGCTCGGGGAAAGAGGGTCTGGGAGGAAGCGGAGATAGCGGCCGGGCTGTGGGTTTGGGGGAGTAGGGACTGGGGGAACTGGGGGGCACCGGGAGCGCGTGGGGCCGGCACTGGCAGCGCTGGGATGGCGCCGGGACTGGCAGCGCGGCCGGTGCTGGGTGATGCCCCTCGGGGAGCGGACCGGGACCGAGCCGGTTCCGCGGGGCTGGGCTGCGGGTCAGGGCCGGCGGCACCGGGGGTGTCCGGCCACCCCCCCACGCCATGCCACAGGCGCTGGTGGCCGCGCCGGCCTGTCCCCAGCCACAGCGGCGTCGTGGCAGGGCGGAGGGGCTGCGGCGCCTGGACCCGGCCCCGGAGCCGAGGGGGAGACCCCGGGAAGGAGCTGCCCCTTCCCGGGACGAGACCCACGGACACCCACGCGCTTCCTCCGGCACTCCCGGCCAGGCTGGCTCCGTGGGGCTCTGGCCGATCCATCCCCGCCAGCGCTCGCCTCCAGGCAGGCAGCACCCCCCGGCGTGCCCAGGAGCTCCTGGAGCTCAAACCCAGCCCCCCCAGCCCCGAGCAGCCCCCCAGGATTTGCTGACCCCGGGTGGGCACCGGCATCGCCCGGCGCCGCTGCCCCGGAGGGCGATTCCCGTCTCCCGGCGGTGCCAAGGAAGGCCAGCCCAGCCCTGGCTAAAGCCCCATTTCCTGCCCGTTTTATGCCAGATCCCGGCGAAACCTTGGCGTGGGGGTGAGGGCAGCGCCGGGGGAGGTGGGCGGGGGTCTGGTGGCCTTGGGGACCCCGCGGTGTGGGACTGGCACATCGCGGCCCGGAGCTGAGTTTGTCCCTCAGTTCCTGGGTTTTGGAGCTCGGCTTCCTCGGGCCCGGCCATGGGGGAATTAACCGGCCTGAAAGAGTTAATTGGGGTGTGCGGGGCGGCTCGGGATGAGGAGCTGCTGAGCATTAATCATGGACCCGTCCCTGCTTACCCCGTACCGCTGGGCGCCGGCGCTCGGAATTTTGGGATGGGGGTGGGTGTGTGTGTGTGCCTGAAGCTTGGAATCGCCTTTCCTGCTGCGTTTTGGGGTGAGATGTGCCCTCCTGGGGGGCGGCGCCTGGGGCAAGGCCCCAGTTGCTGATTTGGGGCGCTGGGGAATTCGGGGTGACTTTGGAGGGGTTCATTACCCACCACGTGCGGGGACGAAGGCTCTTTGCCATCCTCCTGTGAGCATTGAGTGCTGCGCCAGCAGAAATCCTGCCCGGGGCCGCCCCCAGGGCTGCGCGGCAGGGACGGTGTCCCACTGTCCCCAAAGCCCTCGCCCCTTACGGCTCCTGCCCCCCGACCCTTTTTGCCGTCTCTGCTTTACAAATTGAATTTCTTGACGCCTTTTTTTTTTTTTTCCCCCCCTCCTTTCTCTCTGAACCCTGAACTTGAAAGACAGGAAAAGCCTGTGCTCGGGGCTGCTGCCGCAATCCCGCCTCGCCAGCGCGAAACCTGGCACGGGCACCGGGCTGGGCCACGCCGTGCCAGCCCGGGGTCCCGCTGCCCACCCTGGGGTCCCGCTGCCCACCCCGGGGTCCTGCTGCCCACCCCGGGGTCCTGCTGCCCACCCCGGGGTCCTGCTGCCCACCCCGGGTCCCGCTGCCCACCCTGGGGTCCCGCTGCTCACCCCGGGGTCCTGCTGCCCACCCTGGGGTCCCGCTGCCCACCCCGGGGTCCTGCTGCCCACCCCGGGGTCCCGCTGCCCACCCCGGGCTGGTGCCAGCCCTGGCTGCCAGGGCTCTGACCTCTGTGGTTTAACCTTTGGGGACTTTTGCATGGGGGGACAGCTTGGGGTCAGTGTGGGGGATGCTGAGTGTGGGACTGGCTCCGAACTGGAATTTGGAGCCTCTCCCCAGTTCACGTGGAGCCACTCACTGGGAGAAAACACACGGGGATGGGGGGGGTGTCCTGGGAAGCTGCCGAGCCCCGGCATGGCCTTTTATTCTCATTAAAAGGGAAAAAAACAGGATTAGGTTTCAAGTCGGTGCCGTCCCATTAATAAACCAAGTTTGTCTTCGGCAAGGCAGCAAGACCTGATTTGAAAAGGAATGGAGATAGATGACCTATTTTAAGCTCTCAAGTTGGAAAATATCGACCTGGCTGCCTCCAGCCCGCCAGCGGCAGGGCCGGCTGTGCCAGCTGGGCCACAACGCGCTCCAAAACCTGCCTGGATATCCCAAAACCCCCCTGGACATCCCAAAACCTGCCTGGATATCCCAAAACCTGCCTGGTTCTCCCAAAACCTGCCTGGATATCCCAAAACCCCCCTGGATATCCCAAAACCTGCCTGGTTCTCCCAAAACTTGCCTGGATATCCCAGAACCCCCCTGGATATCCCAAAACCTGCCTGGTTCTCCCAGAGCCTTCCTGACTATCCCAAAACTCTCCTGGCTCTCCCAAAACCCACTCAGCCACCCCAAAGCCTGCCTGGTAATCCCAAAACCATCCCAGGTATCCCCAAACCACCTGACTCTCCCAAAACCCACCCAGATATCCCCAAAGCCTGCCCGGCTCTCCCAAAACCCGCCGACTCGGGATGCCCCGGGTGGTTCCTTCAAAGGCGCCGCCGACCTCGTGCCCGGAGCCCCGGAGCGGCCGCCTCCTTTCTCCCCAGCAGTTCATTAAGTCCTCGCTAATTGCCAGCCCGGCACACCTTGGCGTGGCGCAAGAGCCGCGGTGGCGCGGGCCGGCAGCTCGGTGCCACCGCGGCCGCGCCGGGATCGTCACGTTCCCCACGGGGCCGGGGTCACCAGGGCTCGGGGAGGGGTTTTGGGGTCAGTTCAGGGGTGTGGGGTCAGCCCCAGTCTTTGAGGGATGAAGCTGGAGCTGGGCTGGCCTTGGGGAGGAGGGGATGAATTGTCCCAAAGTGACCAAAACGGGGCAGCGGTGACTGTGGGGATGGCTCTGGTGGCCGTGGGGATGCTCGGGTGGCCACGGGGATGGGACCTGGTGACCACGGGGATGGCCCTGGTGACAACAGGGATGGCCGTGGTGTCCATGGGGTGGCTTTGGTGACAGTGGGGACAGCCCTGGTGACAGTGGGGACAGACCCTGCTCACCCCGGGATGGGACCCAGTAGAATCCCTTTTCCAAAGGCAGCAGGAAGGATTTGGGATCCCAGGAGCCATCCCAGGCTAGGGAACAGGTTCCTGCCTGAGCCCTGAGCCCCAGGCTCGTGTCCCCCTCGGTGACCAGCCAGGTCCCCATCGCCCCTCTGCTCACCCACCACCGGTGGCACCCCCGACCTGTCACCGCACACCCCGGGGTGCCCACGGTGACATCCCCCCCCGCCATCCCCCGAGGGCACAGAGGGTCCCTTGATGGGGCCGAGCGCGTGGGGCAGCCCCGGGGGGCCCGGTGGCTCCGGGGGACAATCGGGCCATTGTGGCACATAGTGGCTCTTTCTGTGCCGCGCCGGGCGGGGGCCGGGCTGCGCTGCCGGCGCTTCCCGGGGCCAAGCGTGGTCCCCAGCGGGGCTGGCGGTGACTGGTGTGGCAGCAGGGGCAGGACATCGGTGTCCCCGGCCGGGGAGGGGACACGGGCTGGGCGTTCGGCCGATGGACGCGTGTGGGATGGGGAAAAATGCTGGGCTGCTCCTAATGCCGGGAAAACGCTGCTGGAGCTCGGTGTCCCCAAAGCCGTGTCCCCAAAGCCACCTCCTGTCCACGCTGTGGCCGGGGGAAGCTCGGGACCTCTTTTGGTTCCTTATTTCCACCGCTCAGCGAGGCCTGTGGGGTTTGTGCTCCCCCCAAACCCTCAGGCATCACCCCCAGGGTGTCCCTCACATCTGTGGGGGGCTCATGGGGGGTTCCCCACCCCGCGCCCCCCAGCCTTGAACGGGGCAGGGGCTGGAGGGAGCTGCAGCCTCCCCCTGAGCTCCCTGGGTCGGATTTTCCGCCGCCAGGAGTGGGAGCGGAGCGCAAGGTGCCTCTCGAGCCGCCGGAGGAAATGGCTCATTGTTAGCGCGGCTGAAAAAACCAGAGACCCGAAAAACGGCCCTAATGAGGCCAGCTTCTATTTGAGGGTTTCCATGGGAAAAACAGGAAACGGAATCCTGTTACTTTTCTAGGGCCTGCTGCCGATAAGGCCGTTTTTAGGATGGGGCAGAGGAGGAGGAGGAGGAGGAGCTGGCGATGGTGGCAGCCCCAGCACGGCCTTCGTGGTCCCGCTTCCTCCTGGGCTGGGAGGTGAAAACTCCTGCTTGGAGCGGCTCTGGCTCCGTGTTCCCGTCTTTGTGCTGCCTCTGGCGTGTCCCCAGCCTTGTCCCTGCCTCGGGGCGGCTGGCACTGGGTGTTGGGGACAATCCAGGAGGGACGGGGAGCTGGGAGAGCTGGGATGGGGGATGGACAGAGCGCGGTGCCAAGGAGAGGGGTGCGCTGCCTGAAGTGTCCCCAGAACTGGCCCTGGCTGGCCTGAGATGTGTCCTGTGGGTGTCCCACAGCCCTGGGGCTCTGTCCCCTGTCCCCACCGCCTGTGGGACTCGGGAGGGCTGCGATGGAACCGTGTCCTGCCCTGGAGTTGTGACAGGGAGGATCCGCGTGCGTGCTGTCACTCCAGCGCGGTGACATTGGTGGTGCCACCTGCAGTGACATCGGCCGGTGCCACCTGCAGTGACATTGGCTGGTGCCACCTGCAGTGACATTGGCCGGTGCCACCTGCAGTGACATCGGCTGGTGCCACCTGCAGGGGACAATCCAACAATTGCGGCCCAGGAACGCCACCAGGGATGCCAGCAGCAGTGGGGACCACAGGGACGGTGCCCGGCTGGTGCCACCTGCAGGGGACAATCCAACAATTGCGGCCCAGGAACGCCACCAGGGATGCCAGCAGCAGTGGGGACCACAGGGACGGTGCCACGTGGCCAGAGAGCCACAGCGGGCACCAGGACTGGCGAGGAGAGGCTGGAAAGGGAATGGGGCTCCGGGGTTCCCAAACTTCTCTGGGACCCCCTGGCCGGGCGAGCTGGAGCTCTGGGATGTGCCAGGAATGAGATCCCTGCGGACCCAGGGGTGGCATCTCGGGGTGACAGTGGCAGCAGGGAACTGGGTTTGGTGACAGCACAGAGCCACCCGGAGTGGAGACACTGTCCTGAGAACAACTGGGGAGGGAGGGAGGGAGGGAGGGAGCCCCACGTTAACACCCAAGAATGTCACAGGGACGGTTGGTGGCTTCTCCTTGGCTCTGGTGTCACCCAGGCACTGTCACCACCCTGCTGCTGGCTGCTCTGGGGTGACAGAGATGTGGACGTGGCTCCTTGACTGGCGTGGGGTGGGATTTGGGAGCAGGGCAGTGCCCAGCCAGCCCCCGGTGCTGGATCCCTGTCCTGGGCTGTCCCCAGGGCTGCCACTGAGGGTGAGGACACCCAGCCCTGGGCCCTGGTGGCCTTTCCATGTCCCCTGTGAGGTCTGAGAGGTTTATGGGGTCCCAGTGGTGCTGTGAGGGGCTCGGGGGGTGCTGTTGCCAGCCAGGCCCTGGGAAAAGGGGCTGTTGGGAATTTCCGTGGATGCTTGGAGCAAACCCTGCTGGCATCAGCTGAGAGCCACCGCAGCACTGCCACCCTCCCGGGGGTGCTGCATCCATCCTGAGAGGTGCTACCCAGGCTGGGACATGGCACAGGGAGGCACCTGGGGGGTTCTCTCCATCGCTGAGGTGGTTTTCCCTGTTTTTCCCTCCTTTTCCCAGGAGGGAAAGCTCCCACTCTGCGTTCCCCCCGGTCCCAGCCGGGTGGGGTTGGGGTGGGAGCATTCCAGGGGTTTGGAGCATCCGGGGGGAGCACTGCAGCGTGCCAGCACCCCCTGAAATCCCCGCTGAGCTGCAAAGCTCCTCAGCCCGGGCCGAGTTAAAGAGAATTAAAATGCTTTCTCCCGCCGATCCCTAATCCCGGGGCCGACCCCCGGCAGCTCCCGGCGCGGTCACCTGTCCCCACCCCCGTTCTGCTGTCCCTTCACCGCCCTCCCCCGGCTCCGGTGCCGCTGCCGGAGCATCCCCGCCCTGCCCGGGGCTGTGAGCAGCCCCTGCCTGCAGGGGAGCATCGATCTCGGCTCTTTTTGGGGGTGCAGCCCCCCGCAAACTGCCCGGGAGGGCGTGTGGGACCCCCGACCCCCTTCCCCAAGGCGGCTTTGCCGTGCAAGGCCTGGAAATGGGTTATGGTCTCAGCAGGGCTTTCTCCTCCTCCCAAATCCCATTAAAACCTCATTTTTCTGACCCTAATCTCGGCTGGCCCTTCTCGGGGGGGATTAGCGGCCGTGTCCCCCCCGCCCCGCGGGGTCCGTGCGGGAGAAGCGCGGCCGGAGGGGGGCGGCTGTGTCCCCTGTCGCTGTCGCTGTCGCCGTCCCTGTCCCCTGTCCCTGTCCCTGCCCAAAGGGTGACGTTATCCTCGCCGCGTGCCAGGGCCATGGCGCCGCTGGCAGGGACAGCCGGTGACATGTCCCCAGCTGGGACCGGCGATGTCACCGCTCTCAGGGCAGGGCCCGGGACCAGCAGGGGTGGCACAGGGGGTGGCATCGGGGTCACTGTGGGCATCCCTCAGTACAGGGAGCAGGGCCGTGTGTCCCCCTGGCTGTGTGTCCCTCTGTCCGTGTGTCCCTGTTGGCGTCCCCCTGTCCGTTTGTCCCCTGTCCGTGTCCCTCTGTCGGTGTCCCCTGTCGGTGTCCTCCTGTCCCTGTCCCCTGTCCCTGTCCCCTGTCTCTGTCCCCTCTCCCTGTCCCCTGTCGGTGTCCCCTGTGCATGTCCCCCTGTCCCTGTCCCCTGTCCCTGTCCCCCTGTCCCTGTCCCCTGTCCCTGTCCCCGGCCGTGTCCCTGTGCATGCCGGGAGCTCCCTTTGCGGCGTATTTAGGACACTCCTGTGCAAACGGAACATTCTGGAAGGCGTCCAGGCCGCTCGCATTCCTCGGGGTGGAATCTGCCCCCGCCAGCGCCGCCTGACCTTTCCCTCTTTGGGCTGCGGGAACACCCCCAGGGACGGTCCCCTCCCTGTCCCCCGCCGGGGCTGGGGACCCTCCCCAGGCACCCCCAGGCTGCTGGGGCTGAGGGGTGACAGGATGGCAGTCACTGTCCCCAGCTCTGCCGGGGCCAGCCCCCGTTCCCGGCTGGATTCCCTCCGGGCCCCCGGGAGGTGAAGCCCCGGGGCTGCTCCAGCCGGGCGGCTCTGCGAGCTGCGACACGCCAGCTGCCTGTCCCCGGGCTGGGCAGGGCCACCGGGCTGTGCCCGGGCTGGGCAGGGCCACCGGGCTGTGCCCGGGCTGTCCCCGCGCTGTCCCCGGGCTGGCTCAGCCATCGAGCCGGGCACAGCCCCGGGTGGCACCGGGGTGGCCCCGGGGGTTTGGACCCGGCACAGCCCCGGGTGGCACCGGGGGGGCCCCGCGGGTGCTGCTCCGAGGCGGGGCTTTGGCCCCCGCGTGTCCCCGGCCCGGTTTGTCGCGGCTGTGCCGCTGTGGAGGCACCGGGACGGTGTCCGCGGTGTGCAGAGGGGTCCTTGGGGACACCTGGGCACCTTGGGGACACGGCTGCCACGAGGCCACGCCACCCAGCCGGCCTCGGGGCGGGTGCTGGAGCTGTTTTGGGGCAGATCCGTGTCACCTGCGGGGGACACTGCGGACATTGTGTCCCCCGTGTCCCCGCATTCCGTGACCCCTTGCTGGTGCCACCCTGGGGGGTGTGTGGCATCACCCTGGCTCGCTGGGGGCCACCAGGGGGTGACCCCCGGGCCCGGGGTGCCCGGCCCGGCCCCGGGGCTGCAATGCCAGCAATGCCCGGCATTTCCCGGCGGGGCCGCGCTGCCCGCGGCTCCAGCACGGCAGGAATGCGGCCGGGACCCCCTGAGCGGGGACAGGGGACAGCCCCGGGGACAGCCCAGGGGACGCGGCCAGCCCCCAGCCCCAGGCCGGGCTGTGCCAGGCTCCCCGAGGTGCCGCTTTTTCCCTTCTTCCTCCCAAATTTTGGCTGCCGTGGTTTGGGGACGCACGGATTGGGGCGGGGGTGGGGAAGGGGAAAGCGACAAGGGTGGCTGCTGGCCCCAGGGGTCCCCAGGGGCCCGGATGGACCCGCGGAGGGCGGTGGCGCTGTGCCTGGGGGACAGCAGGGGACCCGCCAGGCCTGGGTATCCCCAAAATGAGAACTGGGGCTAGGGGGGCTCTTGGTTTAATTCCAGATGGGAATTGTCCTTGCAGTAATTTTCATTTTTATTTTTATATTTTAAAATATTTTTTTTAATTTTGATTTTTAAATATATATATATTATTTTTTTTGTCCCCTTTTTGCCACAGGCACTGAGAGGGCCGTGAGGTGCTGTGTGTGTCTCTGGGGGATATTTATACTTTTGGCCTCCCGGGGGGATTTTGGCCCTCGGGGTGCAGGATACATGTCCCCCCACCCCACTGCCGGGAGGGGACAGAGCTGGGGACACAGAGGGGACCTGGGGTGTCTCACAGCCCCCCCAGCTCTCCCCGGTGGTGACAGAGGGTGACAACTCGCTCCGTGTCCCCGGCATCGCCCGGTGCCCTGCGGAAAGGAAGGAAGGAAGGGGCCGGGAGGAGGGAGAGGAGGAAGCGGGGAGGGTGGGATGCTGCCCGGGGTGATGGAGGAAGAAGGGGGCGGATTGGAAAAAAAAATAAAAAAAGAAGGGAAAAATTGAAGGGAAAAAAAATGAAAGGGAAAAAATAAAAGGGAAAAAAAAAAAAAAAGAACAACCCCAGGCCGGGGGGCTGTGCCGGGGTGGGGGCTGTGCCGCTCGGGGGACGCTGAGCCTGAGCAGCTCCTGCGGCCTGCCAGCTCCCGGGAGGGGGGGCTGCGACCCCCATGGGGGTCCGGACCGCCGGCTGAGACCCCCAGACCCGGCGGGATGGTGGAGGAGAGCGCGGCGCGGGGGTCGCGGCGGGGCCGCTGCCGGCCGCCCCCGGCCCCCAGCCCCAGGAGGCTGTGGAGCGTGGAGCGCTCCGGGAGGGGCTGGCGCCTGGAGCGGCCGGTCGGGGTGGACTGCAGCTCCCCCGAGCCGCGCTGCATCTGGCTGAGCAGCCTGCGCCGCCACGCCGCCGCCCCCGAGCCCCGCGCGGGCCCCGGGCCCCGGCCGAGAAGCGAGCGGTGCCGCCGGGTGAGAGCCGGAGCGGGACGGGGGGGGTGGAACCGTGGGGAGGGGGCTCAGCAGCGGGGCTGGGGGCCTGTCACAGCGCCCCGGTGGCGGGGTGTCCCCTTCGTGGCCAGGGCTGGGGTCGGGGTCCGGCTCCTGCTGCGCCGTGTCCGGGGAGGGGACAAATCCAGGGCCAGGAGGGGACAAATCCCGAGCCCCGGGTGGGGACAAACCCCGAGCCCCGGGTGGGGACAGTGCTCCTTTGTTCGGCAGCAGCGGGACACCGGCAGGCCGTCCCTGTCCCCAGCGTGTCCCCGCGGGGGTGGCTCGGTGGCGTGGGGGACAGGGGCTCGGTGACACCTGTGCTGGGGGGTGGAGGAGCTCGCAGGGACTGGGGTGACCCAGCTGGGGGTCTGGATGTCACAGGGGCTGTCCCCGTGCCCGCAGCACTCCTGGGATGGGGACTGGGGAATCCCGGGATGAGGGAGCACAGCACGAGCCACCAGGACCGGGCCAAAATCGAGCCAGAAATTTGGGAGGAGGGACAGGGCTCTGAGGACAGACGGCTGGGGTGACAAACTGTCTGGAGGAGCTGGAGCATCTCAGCCAGCACAACTGCAGGCTTCAAAACCCAAAAACCTCCAAATCCGGGTGGCGGAGAGGGAAACTGAGGCACGGCAGCCAGGCAGGATGGTCACCCCACACCTGGGGACGTGTCCCTGAGCTGGAGCCGCCCTCACAGCCGTGACACGGGGACACGTCCCCGTCCCCGCGGGCCGTCGGTGTCGGCAGCATGCGAGCCCCCGCCGCCAGGCCTGTCCGTGCCGGTTAAAATCAGCGGGGCACTTTCAGCTGTCAGCTTAAAAATAATCCGGCCAGCCGGGGCCGACACAATGGAGGGCGCAGATGGGGCCGGGCGCCGCCGGGATGCTCCCGGCCCCCGGCCCAGGGATGGGGTCCCCCGGGAGTGGGGGGCGCCTGTTGCCAGCTGGGTCGGGGTTGTCCTCTGGGGCTCGGCGGGCGGGGAGGGTTGTGGGGTTGGCAGCGGGGTTTTGTGGCTCTCCCGTGGTGGTTTTTGGGGTTCTGTGTGGTTTTGGGGGGAAGTCGATTTTTGGAGGGGGTCAGGGCGCTGGCAGAGGTGTGTGGACCCCGTTTTCAGAAGGACAAGACCCCCGTGGCCACCCTGGGGTCCATGTGGGACGTGCTGGGCAGGGGACACAGCCGGGCCCTGCTGTCTGACCTCCCCACCCGCAGCAAAAAGGCCCACTCAGCACAGGCACACACAAAGGCTTTTTGTGCCTTGTCCCTTTGTGTCCCTTGTCCCCATCCCCTCCCATCCATCCCTTCCACCCAGACAGCCCCTGAATTTTAACACCCTCATCCCAGCATGGGCTGGCTCCCGCTGCCAGGACTCTGTGGATCCTGCCTGGATCCCTGAGGATCCTGCCTGGATCCCTGTGGATCCCTGTGGATCCCTGCCTGGATCCTGCCTGGATCCCTGTGGATCCCTGCCTGGATCCTGCCTGGATCCTGCCTGGACCCTGCCTGGATCCCTGTGGATCCCTGCCTGGATCCTGCCTGGACCCTGCCTGGACCCTGCCTGGACCCTGCCTGGATCCTGACTGGATCCTGCCTGGATCCCTGTGGATCCCTGCCTGGATCCTGCCTGTATCCCTGAGGATCCTGCCTGGATCCTGCCTGGATCCCTGCCTGGATCCTGCCATCCTGCCTGGACCCTGCTGGATCCTGCCTGGATCCCTGTGGATCCCTGCCTGGATCCTGCCTGGATCCCTGTGGATCCCTGCCTGGATCCTGCCTGTATCCCTGAGGATCCTGCCTGGATCCTGCCTGGATCCCTGTGGATCCCTGCCTGGATGCCTGCCTGGATCCTGACTGGATTCCTGTGGATCCCTGCTGCCTGTCCCTCCCGCTCCCACATTCCCAATTCCCCCGGTTTTGGTGGGGCTGGGTGGTGCCAGGGCATCAGGCAGTGCCCTCTGCTCCCCTGGGCCCTGGAGCTGCTCCCACCCCAGCCAGATGTGCTGCCAGATGTGCTGCCAGCTGTGCAGCCCTGGCCCTCACTGGGGCTGTGCCGAGCCCTCCCAAACCCATCCCGAGCTCCAAGCTCCTGGAACTGGGAACCCGGGGGTTCATCCAGGTGTTGGCACCCCGGCTGTTCCTCCGAGCTCCTCGGTGCCAGGAGAGGTGCCCGTGGCTGCCCCGGCTGTGCCACAGCCCCATTCCCTCTCCAGGCACTGGGAGCTGTGGGATGGAGCCACGTCCCCTTGGCCTGCTCTGCTGCTCTGGGCAGTGTCCCCTGCCAATCCCACGTCCCTGCCCCGTTCTGGGGAGCCTCACTGGTCCCACCACCTCCCTGGTGGCTCTTTCCACCTTTGCCCGAGGTTGTTGCTGTGGCATGGGGACCCTTTGTCCCCAAGTGCCACATCCCGTCCCCTCACCTCCCCTCCTGGGTCCCATCCAGAGCCCCAGGCACAGCTCATTTATTTTGATTTCCTTTCCATTCATCTCCTTCCCAAAGGCCCCACAGGAGGAGTCGGGGTTGGAATTCGCTGGGGGGGGGCTGGGATTGGGGATGGGTGGGGGGGTTTAGGAACGGGGCAGCTTTTTTGGGCAGAGCTCAGCCCCCCGCATGGGGCTCAGGACACATGGGGGTGACACCTTGTCCTTGTCCTTGTCCCTGCAGCCGACGCCGGGCCGGAGAGATGGCGCGTCCCCGAATGCCAACGCGCCCCCAGAGGGGGGGTCCTTCCCCTGGGTGGGGCCCAAGACGGTGGCGCTGCGGAAGAGCCCCCAGGGCGGCTTCGGCTTCACCCTGCGCCACTTCATCGTGTACCCCCCGGAGTCGGCCGTGCACTCGGCCAAGGTAGGGCAGGATCCCGGGGGCGCTGCGGGAAGCGCTGGGCGCGGGGTGAGGGCTGGGGGTGGGGAGTGCAGCCACCATCGCCTGCTTTTTGGGATTCCTGGAGCTGCCCCCACCCGCCATGGGGATCACCCCCCCGTGGGGATCCCACCGTGGGATGGAGGAGCCCGTGGGGCTGCTGGAGCTGCTGGAAGATGAGTTCTGGACAAGCAGCACCTCTGGAGACATCTCAGAGCCTTTTGGGATATGGGATTGTTTGTGGGAAAGGAGAGGAGCCCCCGGCTCCCAACAACGGCTGTAGCATCTCTGGGAGGAGCAGGAAAAGTCAGCTTGGAGCCCCGGGGCCAACCAGGGCTGGTGGATTTTTGGTTCCCACTTTCCTGAGTGTTGGTGGGGATTTTCCGACTGGATCTGCCCTGGGATCTGTGTTTGGTCACCCCTCCGGGTGACGTCTTTGGGAGGACCCGGCCCTGGCTTGTCACCCCTGAGCCCCGATCTGGGCAGTGCCTTTGCCCTGGAGGATGGAGAGATCCCATGGAGCGCCCAGCAGCAGCTTCCAGCGTGGATGGAGAGCCCTGCACACACCCCGAGGCACGAACCAGCTCCGAACTCCTGGAATTCTGGAATTCGGACTCTTTTCTCTCCCCATTTTCTGTGGATGACAAGAGGACAGTCTGGGATCTGGGTAGTCCCACACAACCCTTTCCCTGCTGCAGGCAGGGCAGATCCCTGGCTCATCCCATCTCCCCCGGAGCTCCGCAGCTGCCCCACGGCTGGCAGACAGGGCAGTGCCGCGGGAAGTGAGTCACAGGGTGGGGAGAACCGACTCGCCGGAATCCCTGCTCGCCATCCTCCGGCACCTCCGGCTTTTCCCAGGCTCCTCATTCTGCCTCTCCAACCCCTTCCGGCCTTCCTGCGCCGGGAGCGCGGCCCCGTCCCCGCCAGCGTGACTCTGCCGGGGAGATGTTGATCCCGTCATGGGAACGGCCTGAAGCTCCTCCAAAGCCGCTCTCCTCTGCCTTCCCAAAGATTGCTGCTGCCCTGCTGGGCACCGGGCCGCGTGGGATGGAGCGGGATCAGCGCCGGGAGCGGGAGATGCTCTGGGGAAGAGGCTGGGAATGGCTCCCGGCGGGGCAGGGCGCGGTGGGGCTGCCTCAGCAGCGGCGGCGGCCGCGGGGGCCGGCACCCCGCCAGCTCCGGGGGCTGAGTTTCGGTGGCTTGACTCAGCAGGGAGGGGACCGGAGCCGCGCTGGCCGCGCTCATCGCCCTGGCAGCGGGGCTGCCCCCGGGGCCGGGAAGGGCTCGGGGTGCCGCAGGGCCAGGACGGGCAGGGAGGGGCTGAGCCCGTGCCCGCGGGCGCTCTCGGCGGCCCCACGGGCTCGCTGTGCCCTGCAGAGGCCGTGGGGTGCGGCTTTTCCTGGGGCACCTGCAGCTGGCTGCTCCTTGTCGCTGGCAAGGTCGCACACTGGGGGCACCTGGCGCCTTGGGGACACCTGTGTCCCCACCGGCTGGGGGATGTGGCCAGGCCTGTGCTCCCAGCCGGGCATGGGAAAATCCGGAGCTGGTGGAGTAAGAATTCCCCCTCCAGGTGCCCAGATTCCTCCCTGGGGGGACGCGAGACCCCACCCCAACCTGGCACCCCCGCCCGGGCAGCGCGGCTCTGCTGGGGCTCCCCAGGGGGATTTGGGTTAAAAGGGCAGGGATTTGGCACAATTCCCACCCCACGGCACAGATCAGTGCCCACCACAGCCCGGGCAGCCCCCGCCGTGCACGAGGATGGGCAGGGAGGGTCAGGGATGAGGATTTGTCCGGGATGGGATGGATCCCTCCCCTGGACCCCCACGGCAGGGCTGGGCTCCCCCGCCGGGCTCGGTGTGAAGGGTGAGATGCCACCCCGGGGCTGGCAGGGCCCCTTCCCGCTGCCCTGCCCCAAACCCGGCCCCACACGGGCAGCTGGGAGCGGGGGACTGCGCGGGTCCCGCTGCCGGGGCCGCGCTGCCGGCCGGATCCGGTGTCAGGAGGTAATTTTAGCCGGGGGCTGCGGAGGGCACCCCCCTGTCCCCTCCCGGCCCCCTCGTCACGGCCACCTCCACCGAATCAATGCTTTTCTCTTTTTTTTTTTGGCAGGAGGAGGAGAATGGGAACCGAGCAGGTGAGCAGCGGCATGGGGACCCTGGGGACAGCGGCACAGGGTGGCACAGGGTGGCACAGGGTGGCACAGGGTGGCACAGGGGAGAGGTGCTTTGGTGGCAGCTTGGCACCGGCCATGGGCTCGGTGTCCCCAGCCCCCCGGGAGCTTTGCGGGATGTCACACCCGGAGGGGCTTCGGCGTGGCCAGCACCGGCCCCGGGGAGCGCGGGGTGTTTGGGGACAGGGACGCTGTCCCCTCCCCGAGGCTCAGGGTGACGTGAGCGAATGTGAAGGTGTCAGAACGGATCGGCGCTCTCGCCGTGACGCGGCGGTGCCAGACCTGGCACCCGGTACCCGGCGGGGCTGGGGGGCCCCGACCTCGCTCCGGGTGGGATTTGGGGTCCCCGGTGGGCACCGCGCCCGCCTGGCAGCACCCGGTGGCGTCGGCTCTCGGGCGTGGCGGGGCCGGGGATCTGGGGAGGACAGGAGGAGACTCCCCCGCCACGGGAGCGTGCTGGCTGTGGTGGCAGCTCCCTGACAGGCTGTCCCCACGGAGCAGGTCCCCCCCGGAGCCGCCTGGAGCCCATGGACACGATCTTTGTGAAGAACGTGCGGGAGGACGGGCCGGCGCACCAGGCGGGGCTGCGCACGGGTGAGCGGGGACGCGGGGCCGGGGGCGGCTCCCGGCTGCCCGCGGGATCCCGGCAATGCTCCGCCTCCTCTGCCGTGAATTTCTTGCTTATTCTGCTCTTTTCCTGGCGTTCCTGCTCCTTCCTGCTCCTTCTCTCTGGGTCTGAGAGCTCTCTGCTCTCTCTGGTGCTCGGAGCAGCCTTGGGGACCCCGGGGGTTCTCCTGGGTTTGGGGTCCCCCTTTGCTCCCTTTGCCACGGGGGGTCTGGCAGGGGTCTGCTCAAACCCTGCCCTGGGTGACCGTGGGGACATCCAGGTGCCAGCACTGGCTCGTGGTGACCCTGTCCCCTTCCCGGGCCCTGCAGGTGACCGGCTGGTCAAGGTGAACGGGGAGAGCATCATCGGGAAAACTTACTCCCAGGTGATCGCCCTGATCCAGAACAGGTGAGCGCCCCTCCCGGGAGGGGAGGTGACAGCAGGGGGACACGTCACAGCCGGCTCTGTCCCTCTGGGTGTCACTGGCATGACAGGGGCCCTGAGGCGCTTGGGTGGCCAGGGACAGGCAGCAAGGTGCTGCCACCGTCCCGTGGGGACAGGGACGTTCACCTCGGGGGGATCCAGCCAGGTGTGGGCTTGGGGACAGGTGGGACTGACCCCTCTGTCCCCTGTCCCGCAGTGACGATGTGCTGGAGCTCTCCATCATGCCCAAGGACGAGGACATCCTCCAGCTGGTGAGTTTGCTGGGCAGGTGCCTTGGGAACACTTGGGGACACTTGGGGCACTTGGGGACAGGGCTCCCCCAGCATGCCTGGACGAGCAATGGGTGCAGAACGGGGGGTGCAGAACTGGGGGTACTGGGGCAGGAACGGGGGGATGGCTCCTGTGATTTTGGGGGGAGCACCCTGAGGCACAGCTGGAGGATGAATTGTCCCAGGTCCCTGCAGTGGGCGTGTGGAGGATTGTGACCCTGTCCCCCCTCCCTGACCCGCTGTCCCCCCCTCCCCAGGCCTATTCCCAGGACGCTTACCTGAAGGGCAACGAGCCGTACTCCGGGGGGGCTCAGAGCATCCCCGAGCCCCCTCCCATCTGCTACCCACGGAAAACGTACCCCTTCCAGGCCCGGGGTGCCGAGCCCGCCCCGGGCCAGCCGCCGGACCCCCGCGCCCCCCGCTCGGCCACCACCGGTCCCTCGTCCCCGCTCGGCGCCCGCA
>NW_024365270.1:492959-493817 GCF_014805655.1 Passer montanus
GTCCCGCCCCGCGCCCCGCCGCCCCCCACGGGCACCCCGGCTCCTTCTCCCGCCCCGCCACATCCTCCGTGCCCGACCGCTACGGGATGTCCCCCGCCGCCGCCCCCTGCTACGGCGTCCCCAAGCACCTCCCGGAGCACCGGACTCACTGCGGCTTCAAGGAGGGCACCGGGCGGCCCCCCCGGGACGCGTCGGGCGCCCAGCGTGTGCCCGGTCGCCAGGAGTGCCAGCAGGCGCTGTCGCGCTGGTTCTGCAGCCAGGAGCCGCGGCGCAGCGCCTCGGAGGAGCGGCGGCACGCCATGCCCCGCTACCGCAGCGTGTCCCACGACCGCCTCGGGTCCTCCGGGAGCGCGGCCAGCCGGGGCTGGCCCCACAGCGCCTCGCACGACACCCTGCTGCAGCCCAGCCGCGAGGGCTGCGCGCCCCGCGCCCGCTCCGACCACTACCTGGGCAGGTACGGGCGCTCCATGGAGGCGCTGGAGCCGGGCGCGCTGCTCTCCTCGCAGCTGGAGCGCTCCGCCTGGCCGCCCGAGAGGCTCTGCCGGGCCCCTGTCGCTGTCACCGCCACCTCCGGGCAGCCCATCCCGCCCGGCTCCTTCGCTGCTTCCTCCTCCTCCTCCTCCTCGCCGCGGGAGCCGGTGCAGAAGCACCCTTCGCAGCCCAACCTGCAGAGCGTGGATGACTCGGGCTACATCGGCTACCGCAGCTACAGCCCGTCCTTCCAGCGCCGCACCGGGCTGCTGCACGCCCTGTCCTGCCGCGACCCGGCCTTCGGGGGGCTGCCCAGCTTCAGCATGGCGCAGCGGGCCGCGGCCCCGCTCAGGGACGGCGTGGCGAGCCCCGCCAGCCCCGCCGCCG
>NW_024365270.1:493835-568620 GCF_014805655.1 Passer montanus
CGGCGGTGCCCGGCGCGGCCCGGGAGCCGCGGCCGGAGGGCGGCCGCGTGTCCGAGCAGCCCGAGGAGCGCAGGGAGGAGGTGGTGCTGCGGCAGAAGCCGCCCACGGGCCGCAAGGTGCCCGCGCCGCTGCGGCAGATGAACTTTGTGTTCCCCGAGGGGGTGAAGGAGAAGGACGTCTGTGACCCCGCCGGGGCCGCGGGCAGAGGGGACAGGCCGGGCAACGAGCGGCCGGGCCGGCGGGTGGCTCCCCTGGCGGCCCCCGAGGACTCGCTGGCCTCCATCCCCTTCATCGGTGAGTGGGGGGGCTCGCTGGTCACCTCCGGGAGGGGATTTGGGGTCAGGAGTCCAGAGCATCCATCTGTGGCCAGTGTGGAGATGGGAAGGGCTGGCAGCACCTTCAATGCCTGGAACCCCACAGTGCCCTGCACCCCACAGTGCCCCACACCCCACAGTGCCCCACACCCCACAGTGCCCTGCACCCCTCTGGATTTTCTGTCGGTGAGTGGGGGGGCTCGCTGGTCACCTCCGGGAGGGGATTTGGGAGGGCACGTTTGGGGTCAGGAGTCCAGAGCATCCATCTGTGGCCAGTGTGGAGATGGGAAGGGCTGGCAGCACCTTCAATGCCTGGAACCCCACAGTGCCCCGCACCCCACAGTGCCCCGCACCCCACAGTGCCCCACACCCCACAGTGCCCTGCACCCCTCTGGATTTTCTGTCCCCAAGCAGGCCCGGGGTTGGTGATGGGGTGCCACAGTTCGGGTTTCAGCACCCTCACCCTTTCCTCTTGCCCTGCACCCCTTGCCCAGCTGCTAGTGCCCCTTACTGGTGTGAACTGGAGCTCTGCATGCTCCTGCCCTGCTCCGAGGTGGGGACAGGGCTGTCCCTGTCCCTGTCCCTGTCTCACCTGGAGCTCCCTGCCCAGACCCAGCTGGGATTGGGAAGCCACAGCTCTGCCCTGTCACTGGATGGGATGGGGAGGGGAAGGAGCAGGGATGGGGGTCTCAGAGTCGCTGTGGGTGAGGGTCCGGCTGCCCCATCAGCTCCTCAGAAGCTCCGGGGGTCCCAGCAGGGCCTTCCCCTGCCCCAGACCCCCCTCCAACACTGCCCACGCCCCTCACAGACGAACCCACGAGCCCCAGCATCGACCTGAAGGCCAAGCACGTCCCGGCCTCCTCGGTGGTGTCCAGCGCCATGAACTCGGCGCCCGCCATGGCCACCAGCCCCGCGTCGCCCACCTTCGCCTTCGCCCTGTCCCGCCACTACTCCCAGGACTGCAGTAAGTGCTGGGGAGGGGGAACCGCCCCGGGAGCCTCGGAGGGGAGCAGCCCCCCGCCCCAGAGCCCTGCCCGGCGCTGAGCAGGGCGGGTCTGCCCCCTCCCCACCGCAGGCAGCATCAAGGCCGGCCGCCGCTCCTCCTACCTGCTGGCCATCACCACCGAGCGCTCCAAGTCCTGCGACGACGGTCTGAACGCATTTCGGGACGAGGGGAAGATCCTAAGGTAGGGCTGCAGCCCCCTCCCGGTCCCATGGCCCCCCAGTGCCACCCCCTCCCGCTGACGGGGGCTGCTCTCCCCCCAGGAGGATGCCCAGCCGGGTCCCCAGCCTCCGCATGCTGAGGAGCTTCTTCACCGATGGGGTGAGTGCCGCGCTGGGGGCTGCCCTAAAGGAACGGGGGGGTCCCTGGTGGACCAGGGATGGCCTCACCCCAACACCTCCCTCCGGCCCCTCGCAGTCTCTGGACAGCCTGGGCACGTCCGAAGACGCCCGTTCCAAAAGACACTCAACCTCCGACCTCTCGGACGTGCCGTTCAGCGCCGTGAGGAAGGAGGGCTGGCTCCACTGCAAGCAGATCCTCACCAAAAAGGGGAAGGTAGGCGGGGGGAGCCCGCAGCCCGGAGCCCCGCGGCCGCGGGGGCCGCTCCCTGAGGCCGGCGCTCCATCCCTTCTCCCCGCAGAAGGTCGGTGGAGGCATCCGGCAGTGGAAGCGCGTCTTCGCCGTGCTGCGCACCCACTCGCTGTACCTGTGCAAGGACAGGCGGGAGGCGGTGACCTGCGCCCCGGCCCCAGGTGAGGAGGAGCCGCCGATCAGCATCCAAGCGTGCCTGGTGGACATCTCCTACAGCGAGACCAAGAGGAAGCACGTCTTCCGCCTGACGACCGCTGACTTCTGTGAATATCTCTTTCAGGCAGAGGATCGGGAAGACATGCTGGCCTGGATCAAAGTCATCAGGGAGAACAGCAAGGCTGAGGGCGAGGTGAGAGCCACATGGGGCTCCCGGCTGCCTCTGGCTCTCCCGGCACTAACCGCCTCGGCTCTCTCCGGCTCTTTGCCTTGTGCTGCTTCCCCAGGCCGCGGCCAGGCCCGTGCCGTGCTCCCAGGGGTGCGCGGGGGCTCGTGGCTCCCAAGAAGAGCGTGGCCCCGTGGGCTCGGCCAGGGCAGGGTGCGCGGGACGCTCGGCAGAGGGGTCATGGCTCTGCAGGCAGGGCTGGCGCTGGATCCGCCGTGTCGGTGTTTGGTTGTGCGGTGGCAGAGGAGCCTGCGTGGCTCTGCCGAGGTCTGCTGTGGCTCGGCCAGGGCGTGTCCTGGCTTTGGTGAGGTGCGACGTGGCCGTGCCATGGTGTGATGTGTTCTCACCATGGTGTGATGTGGCTGTGCTGTGGTTTGACATGTCCCTGCCGTGGTTTGACGTGGCTGTGCTATGGTGTGGCCTGCCCCTGCCATGGTGCAATGTGGCTCTGCCATGGTTTGACGTGGTTCTGCCATGGTGTCTGTCCCTGTTGTGGTGTGGCCTGTCCCTGATGTGGTGTGGCCTGTCCCTGCCAGGTTTGACGTGGCTCTGCCTGGTTTGACGTGGCTCTGCGTGGTTTGACATGGCTCTGCGTGGTTTGATGTGGCTCTGCGTGGTTTAACATGGCTCTGCCTGGTTTGACATGGCTCTGCCTGGTTTGACGTGGCTCTGCCTGGTTTGACGTGGCTCTGTTCATGAGAAAGGGGCACGGTGCCCGTGTGGCGCTGCCGAGGCTGAGCCCTCCCTGGGCAGCCGTGGCTGTGTGAGGTTGCTGGGGTGTGAGATGGGCAGAGCCGCCCCGGGGCCGCTCTGGGCTCCAGCGGTGGATCCGGGGGATGGCTGTGCCAGCGCTGGGCTGGCCACATGGCTTGGTGGCTCGTTTTGGTGGCAGTGGTCACGCTGGGCTTGTGGCAGGCTCCGGCCCTGGAGGGTGCGTTGAGCTCGGAGTGGTCTCTGGCTGTCTGTGGCACAGCTCTGTGCCAGAGGGCACAGGGGGCTCTGCAGGGACGGTGCTGCCGGGTCAGAACCAGGTGGTGCTCCAAGGCTGGAACTGGATGGTGCTGCTGGGTTAGAACTGGACAGTGCTGCTGGGCTGGACCCAGACTGTGCTTCAAGGGTTGGACCTGGACAGTGCTGCTGGGTTAGAACTGGACAGTGCTGCTGGGCTGGACCCAGACTGTGCTTCAAGGGTTGGACCTGGATGGTGCTGCTGGGCTGGACCCAGATGGTGTTGCCGGGTTAGAACTGGATGGTGCTGCCAGGTCAGAATTGGACATTGCTGCTCGGTCAGAACTTGGTGGTGCTGCCGGGTCAGAACCGATGGTGTTGCTGTTCAGAACTGGACGGTGCTGCCGGGTCAGAACTGGTGCTCCAAGGCTGGAACACCTGCAGCTGTGCGGGCCAGCCCGGTGCTGCAGGGATGGCTCGGTGCCCGCGGGGGCTGCGCGGTGCCGCGGCGCGGGTCGGAGGAGGTGTGCGTGCTGTGGAAGGACACACCTGTGTCCAGCTCGGACCCTGCTCGCAGGCCTGGAGCCATGGACAGCAGCGGGGCTGTCCCGGGGCAGCGGGGACCTGGTGCTGCCCTTGCCTGGTGCCACCCGGCCCCACCTGGCACCCGGCAGAGCGTGGACTTGCCCGGGGGTGTCCGGTGGACGCGCTGCTCAAGCTCTCCCTTCCCCTCTTCTCTCTGCCTCCCCAGGACCCCGGTTTTGCCAGCCAAGCCCTTATCAGCAAGAAGTTAAACGACTACCGGAAAGTGAGGTACGGACCGGGGTGGTGGGCACCGAGACCCCGGGGTGTTGGTCACCCTGGGGTGACGGTGACGGAGCAAAGCCAGCGGCTCCCCGGATGGGGCGGTGACAGAAGAGCGGCCTGGGGTCAGCCACAGTGGCACCTGGCACTTGTAACGGGGCTTGGAGCAGCCTGGTGCTCCCCAGGCTCTCTGCAGGATGCCGGGAAGGCTGGGAGTGATGCTGGCAATGCTCACTGGGAGGTTTTGTGCCTGGCTGGTGCCCCTGGCCGTGCCCCACCTGAGCCCTCCCTGCTCTCCCTGCAGCCCTGCGGGCACCAAGCCCGACTCGTCGCCCAAGGGCCCTCGTGGGCTGGGGATCCGAGCCGAGTTCCTGAAGCAGACAGGAACCAGCGCGCCCCGGTCCCCCCGGCAGGACGCAGCTGTCACAAAAGGTGTGTGGGACACCCCAGAACAGCAAACCCGGGCTGCTCTGTGTCCCCCGGGGCTGCTGTGGTGCTTATCCCTGTAGGGCTGCTCCTCCCATTGACCCCAAGTGATCCTGTGGGTTTTTCCCCCCACCCCAGATGAAAGCAGCTCCCAGAAAGCCCCGTGGGGCATCAACATCATGAAGAAGAACAAGAAATCTGCCCCGCGCGCCTTCGGCGTCAGGCTGGAGGATTGTCAGCCTGCCCCGGACAACAAGGTAGGGCCGTGCCAGCACTGCCAGCCCTCGGGGACTCTGCACAGGCCTGGCACGCCCTGAGCCCGTCCCTGTCCCTGCAGAACGTGCCCCTGATCGTGGAAGCGTGCTGCAAGGTGGTGGAGGACCGGGGGCTGGAGTACATGGGCATCTACCGCGTGCCCGGCAACAACGCCGTGGTGTCCAGCCTGCAGGAGCAGCTCAACAAGGGAGCCACCGAGATCAACCTGCAGGACGAGGTGAGGGCAGGCCAGGTGATGTCCCCATGCCTGGCCCCATCCTGTCCCCATCCCTGTCATGCCTCTGGAATGTTCTGCTGGTCTGTGTCATCATCCCTGTCCCCATCATCATCCGTGTCCTTGTTATCATCCGTGTTCCTGTCATCATCCCTGTCCCCATCAACATCCTTGTCCCCACCATCCCTGCCTTCATCATCATTCCTGTCCCATCATCCTTGTCCCCATCATCATCCCTGTCCTTGTTATCATCCGTGTTCCTGTCATCACCCCTTTCCCCATCATCCTTGTCCTGTCATTCTTGTCCCCATTATCACAGTCCCATTATTGTCATCCCTGTCTCCATCACCATCCCTGTCCCTGTTATCCCTGTCCCTTCATCCTTGTCCCTGTCATCTCTGTCCCCATCATCATCCCTGTCCCATTGTTCCTGTCCCATTGTCCCTGTCCCTATCACCCCGTCCCATCATCCCTGTCCCCGTTGTCCCTGTCCCCATTGTCCCCTCCATCCCTGTCCCCTCCATCCCTGTCCCCTCTGTCCCTGTCCCCATTGTCCCCTCCATCCCTGTCCCCTCTGTCCCTGTCCCCTCCATCCCTGTCCCCTCTGTCCCCTCCATCCCTGTCCCCTCCATCCCTGTCCCCATTGTCCCCTCTGTCCCTGTCCCCTCCATTCCCGTTTCCATCCCCTGGAGCGGTGGCGCCGCCTGGCGGTCGCTGCCAGCCCTGTCGGTGACATCCTGGGGACACTTGTGTCCCCTTGCGTGTCGCCAGCCCCTGCGGGGGCTCGGGACCTTCCCTGCCTGTGCTGTCCGTGGTTTGGGGACTCCATCCCGCTGTCCCCTGGCTGTCCCTGGCTGTCCCTCTGAGCCTCCTGCTTTGTCCCCCGCAGCGGTGGCAGGACCTGAACGTCATCAGCAGTCTCCTGAAATCCTTCTTCCGAAAGCTGCCCGAGCCCCTCTTCACCGACGGTGAGTCCCTGTCCCCCGGGGCCACCAGAGCCCCAAACCCCACCCCCCTGTGTTGGGGACAGGCCCCCAGACCCAGTGACACAACCACCCCTGGTGGGGGACAATGCTGTCACCAAGGCCGCTTGTCCTTGTCTCTCCTTGCCCTGCAGTGGGACCAGCATTGAGACCCTTCCCCAGTATCTCCAGCGGGTTCATCCGGGGGTCCCTGACTCTGGGGGGGGTGGTGGCTGTCCCCTCCACACTGCTGTGACACCCTCATGTGCCACTTTCAGATAAATACAACGACTTTATCGAAGCCAACCGCATCGAAGATGCGAGCGAGAGGATGAGGACGCTGCGGAAGCTGGTAGGGACATGGGACATGGGACCCGGGCTGGGGTGGGGACACCGCCCTGGAGCCCCCCCTTGGGTGGGGACAGCGGGCACAGGGGTGACCCAATGCGTCCCCACAGATCCGGGACCTGCCAGGCCACTACTACGAGACCCTCAAATTCCTGGTGGGGCACCTGAAGACCATCGCTGACCACTCGGAGAAGAACAAGGTACGGACCCCCCACCCCGGGAATCTCCTGCCCCAGCTGGAGCCCCCCGGCCCGGGCTGGCTGCAGCTCTGAGCTGGCTCTGGGCGCAGATGGAGCCCCGGAACCTGGCGCTGGTGTTCGGCCCCACGCTGGTGCGAACGTCCGAGGACAACATGACCGACATGGTGACGCACATGCCCGACCGCTACAAGATCGTGGAGACCCTCATCCAGCACGTGAGTGGCACCCCTGGGTGGGCGGGGGGGCAGGAGCTGCACCCCAAAAAGGGGGACGGAGCTCCTGACCCCTGTCCCGTGTCCCCCACAGTCAGACTGGTTCTTCAGTGACAAGGAGGACAAGGGTGAGAAGGTGAGTCCTGTCCCTGCTCAGGGGGTCTCGCTGTGCAGACCCCCAGGTGGGAGCTGGGGGGCTCTTGGCAGTGCCCTGATCCCTTTTGTGCCCCTGCAGACCCCCGTGGATGAGAAGGAGGCTCAGTCCGTGCCCAACATCGAGTACCTGCTGCCCAACATCGGCAGGACCGCGGCACCCGGCGACGCCGCAGGTGAGGGGTGGCACCCGTGACATAGTCCCCTGCACTCCTGGCACCTCAGAGTGCCCCCCCGACTCTCTGTGCCCCCCACCCACATCCGTGGGCACGGCCACAGCCAACCTGTGTGTGCTGGAGCGGGACATCCCAGCGCCCTCCTCTCCAGAACTGGGAACAGCCCCTGGGGGTGCCCGAGGAGCCCCTGCCCTTGCCCCGTCCCCCTTCTCTCCGGTGGCCACTCCTTGTCCCCAGGGCAGCGCCCACCCCGCGGGACCCCCGCCCATGCCCGCGCTGCCCCCCTGGAGGCCGGGAGCCTTTGACGTTGGACTGATTTCTTACCTTCTTTCCTTGAACTTCTCTGTGCTGTCCTCTTCCTCCTCCTCCTCCTCCTCTTCCTCCTGCAGCGGATCTCCTCGAGAGCTAGAGCGGGTACAGTCTGATCCCGGGTGCATTGCTCACGCACTAACCCCTGGGGGACCACGAGAGAGGGGGAGCAGGGGGACACCGGGAGGGGAGGGGACGCTGTCCTGCCTGGCACTGTCCCCAGGGTCCCCGACACCGGCAGGGGAGCCCCAGATCCTTCTCACTCTGCTTCTCCTTGGCCAGTGCCTGTGGTGGCACCCCGCTGCAGGGGTGCGTGTGGGGTGTCCCAGAACCCTCAGGTTCGGGGGTGTGGGGTTCCCAAAGCCCCGGGGAGGGTCAGCACCCCCTTTCTGCCTCCCCCTCTCTCGTTGTCAGCGCTGCTAACCCCGTCCCGGGCATGCAGGGCGGGAGAGGGGTCTGTGTCCTGTCCTTGTCCTTCACACTGCGGCAGCAGAGCCAGGGCTGCCTGTCCTCTCTGTGTCCCCTCTGTGTCCCCTCTTTACCCGGTAACCCCCCGGCCTGTCCAGCCCCCTCCGGCCCAGCCCCGAGGCTGGCTGTGGCACCGAGCCCCTCCCTGCCCTCCCTCCCGGTGACGCGGCGGTGGCAGCGCCCTGTCCCTGTCCCCTCCGTGCCCCGTGGCCGCGGGAGGGTTGGGGTCCCACCGCGGGGGTCCCGGCTGTGTGTCCCGGCGGTGTGTGCCTGCGTGTGTCCCCCTTGTCCCCACTCCTCACCCTGGGTGAGGCGAGCAATGCCAGGGACCCCCCCGCGACCAGCGGAGCCCCTCCCGGCCTGTGCAGCCGGAGTGACAGCCCCGGCATGGCCCCGTCCTGGTTTGGGGGAACGGAGCAGCGTCCCCAGAGAGACCCCAGACCCCTCCCCAGCACCTTCCCCTGCCGGGACCCCTCTAACCCTGCTCTCCCCTCTGCTTTCCAGGCTCCACCCGCAGCGGCTCCGCCAAACCGAAGGTGAGCGGGGTCCGGGGCTGGGGCTGGCAGGGTGGGCGCGCGGGGATGGGGACACTCAGCCCGTCCGTGTCACCGCCACCCCTGACCCCGCTGTCCCCGCGCTCCCAGGGCACGTGGCCGTCGCGCAAAGCGCCGCCGCACCGGGAGCTCCTCGCCATCCCCTTCGTCTCGGCCGCCGCCCGCAAGAGGAAGAAGAGGAGAGAGGCCGAAGGCGTTGGGAGCAGCACCGACGACGACGCGGAGCGCAGGGACGGCCCGGGCCGGCAGCAGGAGCAGGAGGGCCCCGCGGTGACCCCCGGCAAAGCCCCCCGCGGCACCAGCACCGGCCCCGCCGGGATGGAGCGGGAGTGCTCCGCCGATCCCGCGGGCAGCGGCTCCGAGCCGGCCCCCGACGCCCGCTCCATCGTGTCCGGCTACTCCACGCTGTCCACCATGGACCGCAGCCTGTGCTCCGAGGCGCACTCGGTGGCCGGGAGCCGCGGGGAGGAGGCGGATGACGAGCGCAGCGAGCTCAGCCACATGGAGACGGACACGGAGAGCCGCGAGGGAGCGCGGCCGCGGGCCGGGCCGGGGACAGGCGACGAGGACAAGCCACCCCCGGGCCGCCCCTCCTTCAGCTCGCACCGCCTGATCCAGTGCGACACGCTGGCCCGCAGGAAGCTGGCGCGGCCGCGGCCGGCCGGGGACAGCGCGGGGGTGGCCAGCGGCGACGAGCTGAGCTGGGTGGCCCCCGGGCGAGCGTCGCTGCGGGAGCAGCTCCGGCAGCACCTGCGGGGCTCCGCCGATGACACGGGGGTCCGCCTGCGCCGGGCGCACTCCCCCGAGACCCGCCGCAGGAAGAGCAGCTGGCGGCGGCACACCGTGGTGGTGCCCGGCGGCCTCAAGGACCTCAACTTCAACGAGTGGAAGGAGCCGCGGGGGCGCGAGGGGACGCCGGCAGCCTGTCGCGACAAGGACTCGGGGCTCAGCAGCCTGGAGTCCACCAAAGCCCGGCCCACGGCTGCCGCCCCGCCTGGCGCTGCTGGCCCGGGCACGGCCCCCGAGAGCCCCCCGGGCAGCTTCCCGCAGTGCCTGTGACCCCCGGGCGCTGCTCAGCTGAGGACTGTCCCTTGTCCCCGTATTTAATTGTGCTCCGGACGAGCTGCCGGTGTTATTTAACGGGTCCGTGTGGGGACAAAGCCACCCGGTGCCCCCCGCTCTGGGGAGCAGTGGCGGTGCCCCAGCCCCCGGGCGGTGCCAGGAGGGGCGTGCGGCTCACGGGGACTGTCCCCAGGGGTGGCCCCGCTGTCCCCAGCCGCGGCGGAGCGAAGTGCGGGCACTTCCCTGGGGCTGCGGCTGCTGCGGCCGGGACCTGCCCGGGATGGGGACGCTGGGGACACTGGGGACCTCGGTGTTACTGACCCTTCCTCCAGGGGACCCTGGGGACATCAGGGTCAGAGACCCCTGTGAGAGGGACCCTGGGGACATCAGGGTCAGAGACCCTTGCTCTGGGGACCCTGGGGACATCAGGGTTGGGGACATCAGACTGCGAGACACCTGCCCTCAATGACAGACCCCTGTCCCGGGGACTCTCCATGCCCTGAGGACCTTGGGGGTCCCCTCTCAGGGACCCCTCCCCATGTGCCAGGGTCCCTTGGGGACCTCAGCGCTGTCACCCTCACCTGGGGGGGCTCTGCTGAGCGGGGGCAGCCGGGGAGGGGGTGGCACTGAGGGGGACACCCGGCGGCGGGGGGGACACTGCCACCTTTTACCCCCCCGAGCTGCGCGTGGCACGTCCGGGGGTGTCCCTGTCCCCTCCCATGGCTGTCCCCTTCCTGCCCCCCAGGCCAGAAGCACTTTAGGAAGGGAGTTTGGGGACCCCCGGCCTGGCCATGCGGGGACACAAGTGCCACCACCTCGGTGGCCTGGTGTCGCACCCTGTCGCCGTCTCTCCGTGTCGTTCTCATACGTTATGCAAGTATTTGCTGTAAAGTCGTTCGTTTTTCTTTTCTTTTTGATTTTTTGGGGTTGTTTTTTGTTCGTTTCCCCCTGTAAATACCGGCCCTGCCCGTGTAACATATCCCAAAGGATTTATAAGGATTTTTTAAGAAGTTTTGCTCAGCGGAAAGGCCAGCCCCGAGCAGGGGACGTGCTGGACCAGTGGTGACTTTTTAAAACCCTCCTGCATGTCCCCCCCAAACCCCTTCCCACCCCATTCCCGGCCCCGTCGGGATCTGCAAAACTGCAAAAAAAAATCCCCAAACCAACCCAAAAAAAATCCCCCTGCTTTGCCCCCCCTACCTCCAGTCTATGTATTGGAAATAAACTGGTTATTCAAAATTTTTTTGGTATTAATTCCCTTTTTTTTTTGGTGGGCAGGGACCTCAAATTCCTGGTGCTGGGAATTTCTGTTCCTGGATTTATCCATGGGAGGATAAATCGCATTTTTCTCTGAGTCTGTGGGGAGGAAATAACAGAACTGGGGATGCCCCATCCCCATCAAAATTCTCAATTTTCAATTTATCAGATTTCTCTATTTCTCAAATTTCTCAATTTCTCAAAATTTAGGGAGGGGGGTAAAAATGAGGGGAAAAATCGCCAGAAAAAGACAGAAAAAGAGGCAAAAAAAAAAAAAAAAGGGAAAAAAAAAAAAAAAAAGGTAATTTTATTAAAGCCAGACACTCTGATAGAAAAGAAAAATTATAAAGGGAAAAAGGAAAATAATAAAAAGCAACCCTTTTGTCACGGGAATTACAACGGTCACACACAACTACCCATGGCATCCACGGTGACACGGGGACACAGCGGGGGGGTGGCACAGGGTGGGGGCGTCCCCTCCCTCCCCTCCCCCGCTTTCCCCCTGTGCGAGGCTTTTTTTTTTTTTTTACATTTTTCTTCATTTTTTTCTTTTTTTTTTCCCTCCATTTTTCAACTCTTTTTTTTTTGTACTTTTTGTTCCTTTTATTTTTCCTTTTTAAAACAGTTCACGAGAAAATTCATGCGGAAGAGAGAGAGAGAGAGAGAGACACACGACGGTCAGGAAACCCAAAACAGCCTCTAAGGAGAACCAGAAATTCCTTGTTTTTCTTTTTTTTTTGGCGTTTTTTTCGCTTTTTCTGCTCAGTTCGTCCTTTTTATTTTGTCCTTTTCAGAGTCGTAGCCTTTTTGTTTGTTTGTTTGTTTTGAAACAACATCCAGACGAGTAAAGCGGGGAGCGCATGCAGCGGGCGCCTCCGGCACATGCACGATGCAGGCAGCGCTTGGCTTTGGGCTTTTTTTGGCATTTTTACACATTTTCCTCTTTTTTTTTAAATAATTTTTAAAATATTTTTTCCCGGTCTGAACCAGGAGTTGTTTTGTTGTTAGTTTTGATTTTTTTTTTGGTTTTTTTTGTTGTTGTCTTCTTGCTTCAGCGAGGGATTTGCGCGATGCCATGAAGGGGACGGACGCACACGCACGCGGGGACACAGCCGGGAAAAGGGGACACGGGGGGGGTTGGGGACAGCTTGGGACCTGCCGCCCCCTCACCCGGCGGTGCCACCGCCTGGTTTGTCACTGTCACCTCCCTGAGGGACACCGGGCTGGGGACAGAGTGGGAAAAGTGTCACCCCAAAATCGGTGACAGCTTGGGGACACCGGGGTGGGGACACTCAGGACAGCCCCCTCCAGCGTCATTTTTGGGGGTGTCTCCATAGAGGGTGGCAATTGTCACCTCCTCGCGTCATTTCTGTGCGTGTCACCACAAGGGTGGCAATTGTCACTTCCCGTGACATTTTTGAGGGTGTCATGGAGGAGGATGGCATTGTCTGGGTGTCCCCACGGGGGTGGCATTGTCGCCTCCATGTTGGTGTCCCCACGGGGGTGGCACTGTCACCTCTGTCTGGGTGTCCCCACGGGGGTGGCATTGTCGCCTCTGTCTGGGTGTCCCCACGGGGGTGGCATTGTCGCCTCCAGCCAGCAGAGCTCGGGAGCTGTCACCGCGCCCCCCTCGGGTGACACAAGGTGACAGAAGGTGACAGCGCGGGGCAGGGGAGGGGACAGCGCCAGGTGCCACCACCCGCCCGGCCCCGGAGCTGCGGCTTTGCTACAGAGAATTCACTTTGGTGCCGAGAACAGAAATGAATTAAAAACGAAATTCCAAACGCGTCAGGGGCTGCTATTGCTGCGGGCACGGGGGGACGGGCGGGGTCCCCGGGGCCACCTGGGGCCACCTGGGGACGGCTGGGGACAGCTGGGGACAAGGAGAGAGGGCGGGGACTCAGCGCGAGGGCGACGAAGCCGCCCTGGGAACCACAGGAGCTCTAAACCTAAGCAGGGATTTTAAATCCACCCCCTAAATAATACCGGACGTGATTTATTTATTTCTCTTCTTTTTCCTTTTTTTTTTTAGTTTTTTTTTTTTTTAGGTTTTTTTCCCCTCTTTAAATATTTATATATAGATTTATATTACGTATATTATATATATATAATATGTAAATATATTTTTTAAAACAATATAAAATGTTAAGACACTTCACTTAAATGTAAAGAGTTGCTTTTTTTGCAATCCAAAGAAATTGCATCATGATTTTTTTTCTTTTTTTTCCTTTCTTTTTTTTGGTCTTTTTTTTTTATTTGGTTTTTGTTCTTTTTTGTGTGTGTTTTCTCTTTGTTATTCAAAAAAAGGCTCTCGTTTCTTCTGTACAAAAATGATCGAGATACAAAAATCAAAAAAAATTAAAAAAAAAACAGAACAAAAAAATCAGAGGAGGGGGGAAAAGGAAGAAAAAAGGAATTGAAATTGAAAAAAACCCCGAAAATAATCAACCCAAGGACGAAACAGAGAACGGAAGGAGTGACTGGATCTCGTGCTGCACACGCAGAGCACACGCACACACACACCTGGGCACAGCTGGGCACACCTGGGGTACATATGGGTACACGTGGCCACACCTGGAGCACACCTGGGCACACCTGGGCACACCTGGGCACAGGTAGGTACAGCTAGGGCACACCTGGGGTGTACCTGTGGCACACCTGGGTGCACTTGTGGCACACCTGGGCACACCTGGGCGCACCTGGGCACACCTGGGCACACCTGGGCGCACCCGCGGCCCCTCTCCCCCCAGGCTGGCCGGGCCGGGGCTGCTCCCCCGGGGCTCCGGGTCCCGCCCCGCCCGCTCGTCCCCACCGGGAGGGGACGGAGCCGCGGCCGGGTGACCCCCCCGGCATCACCGCGCCCCCCCGGCCGCTCGCTCACGGACCCCTCCTCAATTCACACCCGCGCCCTGCGGCCCCTGCGGCACTCGCGGGGACCCCCCGGCCCCCCTGGAGGGGACGCGGCGGCGGCGGCGCCCCGGGATGTCGCCGAGTCCCGGGATGTTCCCGAGTCCCGGGATGTCCCCGAGCCCCGGGATGTCCCCGAGCCCCGGGATGTCGCCGAGCCCTCGGCGCCGCCCGCCACCCACCGGCGAGCCCTGGCCGGAGCTGTCCTCTCCTCCTGCGGGGACAACGCGGCCGCTGCCGGGGCGCTCGGGGGTCGCTCCGGGGGTCGCTCCCGGGGTCGCTGCTTCCCGATTTTCCGCGCGGCGGGAGCTGGAAGCTGCTCCTGGCTGGACGCTGGTGGGGGGAAGCTCTGAGAGCTCTTAAATAAACAGAAAAGAACCAAAAAAATCCAAAAGAAAGAGGGGAGGGGAAAAGGGGGGAAAAAGAGGGGAGGGACCAAACCAACAGCGATCCAAAGGGGAGGGGAAAAAAGGAGAAAAAGAGGGAAAAAAGAGAGAGAGAGAGAAACAGAAAGTGGCTGGTTGGCCATGGCGGGGCGGGGGACACACGGGTCGGGCCGAGGCGCGGCACAGGCGACACAACAAAAGTTCTTTTGGCAGAGCGGAGGCGACAAAAACATGGATCGAACAGAAAGAGGAGGGGAACAGAGGCGGCGGATTCCCTCCGGAGCGCCTCAAGGAGAAGCCAAGTCGCAGGGAGGAAGAGGAGCCCCAGGAAGAGGAGGAGGAGCCCCCCGGAGCAGGAGAGCGGCCGGGCGGAGCTGGCAGGGGCGCTCAGAATGAGATGGAGGAGTTCCTGGCCCCAAAGGAAGTCAATACGGGGATGGAGGTTCTGCCCGCTGCGGGTTTTTCTGAGACCGTGGGGGAGGTCTCACTGGCCTCTTTAGATGGTCTAGTGGCCTGGAAAGAAAAGCAAGATTCAAGGAGGACGAGGAGGAGGAGAAAGGGGCGGAAAGTCCAGAGATAAATAAAAGAAAAAGCTTTAAAAAAAAAGAAAGACGAAAGAAAGGAATTTAAAAAAAAAAGGGAAAAATCCAACAGAAACAAGGACAGGAAAAACCCAAAAACAACCGAGAAGCAAAGGGAGCTCGCTCAGAAGCAGCGCTGAGTCAGGCCTGAGGTCAAGCAGCTGGAAAAGGGCACAGAGAGCACGACACGAGCGGGTCCCGCGTGTCACTGCGCGGGCAGGACGGACGGACGGACGGACGGGCACGCGGAGGACACACAGGCACACACAGCCGGGGTCACAGGGGACATGGGGGAGGCACAGGGGGGACAAGAAGGGCGGCGTTAGAGCGGGCACAGCCCCCGGGGCAGCGCCCGAGGGTGGCAGTGCCCACCCCGTCCCTGTCCCTGTCCCTGTCCCCGTCCCTGTCCCCGTCCCTGTCCCTGTCCCCGTCCCTGTCCCCGTCCCTGTCCCTGTCCCCATCCCTGTCCCCGTCCCTGTCCCCGCCGTGCCAGGGGGGCACAGCACGGCCCGCCCCGGCTCGGGAGCGACGCTGAGAATCCCCCAGGGATGAGGAGAGGGATCCAGGATCCTCCAGCCCCGCCGTGCCCCCAGGGAGGGGAGGAGGGGGGTGGGACACCCCCAAACCCTGCACGGGGACTAAAGTGACACGGGAACGTCCTGCTGAGGCCACCCCAGCGAGGGCCACCGAGGTGTCACCGAGGCGGTGACATTGCACGGCCGGGGCTGGGCTGCCGGGGGGTTCCAGGGGAGGGGACCTGGTGGCCTCATGGGGTCAGGAGAGGCTTCCCAGCCCCTCAGGTGGGTCCGGTGTGCAGAGCAGGGAGGGAGCCCCCTGCCCCTCCTGATTCCACGGGGTGGGACAACCCCGCACGCCAGAGGGGACACTCAGGGACACCCTGAGCTCGAGGACCTCAAAAACACTCCAAAACCCTCTAAAAACCTCAAAAAAACTTCCAAAACCCTACAAAAACCTCAAAAAAAGTGGCCGTGATCCCCTGGCATGAGCCCCGTGCCAGCCGGGAATGCACGGCCCGCACTGGGGTGACAGCAGGGACAGAGGGGGGGAGCCCCGGAGCTGCCCCCGGGGTGGGGAGGGGTCAGCGCTGGCTGCTGGCTGCTCGGGGTGCTCCATCCCACCCCAAAACGCTTCTCTTGCAGCTGCTGTGGCCGGCTCACCCTGTCCCCGCAGTGCCACCACCCCGCCTGGGACACCCACAAGCTGCTTCTTTGGGTGCTCGGGGGGTCCCGGCTCCCCAAAACCTCCCCAGGTAGGGAATCCCCATCCCCAGAGCTCATCAGTGCAGCCGAGGAGGTGGCACTGTCCCCCGGGGCGAGGGGACAGCGCCGGGGCTCAGCCACCCCCCCAGGGTGACAGCCGGCGCTGGGACAAGCGCGGCCTCAGCCTCACCCCACAGCGAGGATGAGTTTGTGACCCTCTGGTGCCCCTGTCCCACCCAGGGCGGGCACAGAGCGTGACCAGAGCCCCTCCCCACCGCCACCACCGCGTCCCTTTGTCCCCAGCCCGGCTCGGCCAAAGCCAGGAAGGCACCGAGGAAGAGAGAACGCAGTCCCAAAACTCATCCCGCGGGCTGTGCCCGGCCCGGGCCGTGCCCCAGGGCGCTGCCAGCGCGGCCCTGGCGGCTCTAGGGGTGCAGTACCTGCTGCTGGCCCTGGATCCGCATGTACTCCATGCGCTGCTTGATGTGCTTGCCCTTGTCGGGGCTGCCCTGCTGGCCCTGCTTCAGCCGCGACGCCGGGTTCACCACCTTCATGGCCGGGATGGAGACGCCACCGCTCTGCCGGGACACAAAACCCGCGAGGAAAAGGGTTAAAACGGGCCGGCGGAGCCCCCGCGGCACCGCTGGGTGCCTGGAGCTGCGCCACCCCTGCCAGCACAGCCCGTGGGCACAAGGCCGGGCCAGGACCGGGCCACCGGCTCGCCCTGAGCTCCGAACCCCGCCGGACTTACCGGGAGGCACCCGGGAGGGAGTTTGGGGACACACGGCAAACAGCGGGACACCGAGGGCGGGACAGGACAGCCCGCGGGGCCAAGAGAGAGGGAAAGAGGCGGCGGCAGGCAGAAGCAGAGTCCAGGTGGGAACGGCGGCAGTGGGAGTGCAGAGGAGTTTATTGGCTGTGCACAGGTGAGGATACATGGGCGGCAGCGCCACGCACCCCCCGTGCCCCCTCCCGTGCCAAGTCCCCTCCCGGTGGCCTCCTGCCTGTCCTGCTCCAGCCCAGGCTGGGGAATCCATGGCTCGGGTGAATCCCGGGATCCTCCCGGGGGGGGAGGAAATCATCCGAGGATGGAATATCCTCAGCTGGAAGGATCGTCAGACTCCAAATCCTAGCCCTGGAGAGCCCCGCAAGTGCCTGTGCCCCAGGCACAGCATTCCAGCATTCCAGCGCTGGGAATGCTCAGAATCCTGGGAATGCGCCACCAGCCCTGCCCTGCCCTGCTCTGGGACTGACCCATCACAGCCTCTCCCGCCTGACCCTGAGCCTGGCTTTGTCCAGCCCCAGCCATAAATCCACCCCACAGCTCCATTTCCCTTTCCTGGGAAAACAAACTGGGAAAAATTGCAGCTACAGCCCCGTGCACCCAGGAGAGCCCCCGAGGAGCGAGAGAACGGCTCCAAAGGAAAGAGCAGATTCATTCCCCAGCGCTGGCTCTTAACAAAGGAGCAGGTTGTCGTCGCAGCGGAGCTCAGGGCATTTTTCCCCTCCCCGTTTTTTCCCAGATATTCAGCTGGATTCCAGCGGAAAGCAATTTGGGATGGCTTCAGGGAGCTCGTGCTGTGCTTTAATTAGGAGAAACATCTGCCAGGCTCCGGCTGCCGCTCGTTAGGAGAGGGATTTTATGGGAAATGGTGAAACTGAGAGCAGTGCTATGGCACCCAGCCCTGGCTGACCCTGTGGGATCCTCTGGGAACCCGTGGGACGCTCCTGGACCCTGTGGGATGCTCTTGGACCCCACAGGATGCTCTTGGGCCCTGTGGGATGCTCTTGGATCCCGTGGGATGCCCATCCTGGACCTGGTGCTTCAAAATCCTGCCAGGGCAGAAGAATCCCCCTCATCCAGGGTAATTCCAGGACGGGAGCAGCCAGCCCCACCCGGCACCGTCTCCCTTCCAGCTCCTGCCTCGCTCCTGCCCTTCCCGAACCCCTCCAGGTGCCAGGGAGAAGAGGAAGATTCGTTCTCTGCCTGGAGGTGGAGTCACAGAGAGGGAGCAGGCAGAGGAAGAGACACCAGAGTGAATCCAGGGCAGAGCAGGGCACGGGGGAGAAGAGAAAATGAACCTGGGGCGTGCCGGGGGGCAGCTGCGGCTTGGGCAGCAGCGCTGGCTTGGTCCTGCTCGCCGAGGGGCTCTTGGCAGCGCCGTCCCGGGCCTGGCTGAGGTCCAGCGCGGTGTCACCGTCGCAGCCTCCGTGCCCGAGGTCCCCCAGGCTCCTGGCGGCCTCCTGGGATCCCAGCGCGCCCTTGGGGAACGCGAATTCCACGGCGGGGTGGCTGCTGATCTCGCTGATGGTCATCTCCAGCTCGCGGATGGTTTCCTCCAGGCTGTCCAGTCTCTGGTAGGTGTCCTCGTAAATCTCCTTCTTGCCCGGGGCCGCGGGGGACAAGCGGCCTCTGCAGAGCGCTCCGGGGTCGCCCCCGGCAGCCGGAGCCCCTCGGTCCCATCCCGGAGGTGCCGCGGCGGGGCTGGGGCGGGCCGGGATCCGCTCCGGGCGCGGCTGCTCCTCCCGGGAAGGCCCCGCTGCCCTCGGGGCGGGGTCCCCGGGATGCGCCCCCGGGCTCTCCTCCCTCCACGCGGCTTTGGGAGCCCCAGCCGAGTGTCCCGGAGCCAGCCTGGCTCCTCTTTGGGGGTCCCCATGGCCAGCGGGAATTTGGGGAATGATCCCGGCACCCACGGAGGGCAGCGCGGCCGCCGCAGCTCCGGCACCGGCCCCGCGGCTCCGAGGAGGCTGCGCAGCCACGGCACTTTGGGGACAAGCCTTGTCGCCGCCTCCTGGCCTGCTGGCAGGGCCCAGAGCCGCGTCGCCTCTTTGTGCCCCCGTTTTATCCCTCGGGAAAGGCGGGGCTGCCGGGGGAAACGCCCGGGATGCGCTGCCGGGGGGCTGCGGGGCTGGAGGGGCTTCCTGTGCCAGCGGGGACTCTGGAGGGCTGCCAGGAGCCGCCGCACGGCCTCCCCTTGTCCCCTCGGGTGGCAGCTGCCCTCGTGCTGCCGCGCTGCCCGGTGCCACCCACGGCTCCGGCTCGGCCTCGGGGGACGGCGGCTCCGACACCCACTCGGTGAGCACGATCTGGGGCAGGGAGAACGCCCGGCCGGCCGGGGCTGCCGGCGCCAGCGGCTCCTGGGTAGAGAATTCAGACAGGTTAGGGGCCAGGCGGCAGCGGGGCTTGCCTGGGGAGGCACCACGGGGCACCACAGATGATGGGGTCCCCCCACGCTGGTGCTTTGGGGCACGGCAGAGTTCCAGGAGGGAGTTTGGGAAGGGAGAGGGGCTCAGCTCCCTCCGGCCCATCCCATAGAGCCCAGCGGGGTTCACGGCATGGACAGGGGCTGGAGGGGATTGCTCAGCTCCCTCCTGTCCAGCCCTGACATCCCAGTGGAGAAAAAACTTCAAATCCAAAACCAGGCTGGTGTTTGTGCACCTCCCAAACACCTTTGGAAATCCTGCTGCCACCAGCAGAAATCCAGACGGGATTTCTCTGTGCTGGCACAAACTGGGAGCACTGGTGTGAGCTCCAGTGGGGCTGAGCCATCCCAACCCAGCTGCCCGAGGGGCATCCGACCTTTCCCACCCTGAGGAGCTGAAATCCCCCAGAAAATGCTGCTGTTCCTGCCCCGAGGGACATTCCTGGGATGCCTGCGGGACCCGAGCAGGGCAGGGGAGCTGCAGGATGCCCTGGCACAGCCCTGCAGCTGCCCCGAGCTGAGCCCCGGGGCTGCGGCCGGGCCCATCCCAGCTCCGGAGCAGAGGGACAATCCAGCCCTAGGGTCCCAGGAGAGGGGGACACCCAGCGAGGTGCCAGACCCTCCCCAGGAGCTGCCGGGATGAGCCAGAGCTGCCCTGGCTGCTGGCAGGGCAGGAGCCCCTGTCCTGCTCTTTGCCCCACACCTGGGCATTCCCTGCTCCATCCTGGCATTCCCTGCTTCATCCTGGAATTCCCTGCTCTGTCCTGGCATTCCCTGCTCCATCCTGGAATTCCCTGCTCCATCCTGGCATTCCCTGCTTCATCCTGGAATTCCCTGCTCTGTCCTGGCATTCCCTGCTCCGTCCTGGAATTCCCTGCTCCGTCCTGGAATTCCCTACTCCGTCCTGGCATTCCCTGCTCCATCCCGGAATTCCCTGCTCCATCCTGGCATTCCCTGCTCTGTCCTGGCATTCCCTGCTCCGTCCTGGAATTCCCTACTCCGTCCTGGCATTCCCTGCTCCATCCCAGACCCTCTCCAGGCATTTTCCTCCTGCTCTCTCCCCCCTGGGCATTCCCTGCCCCATCCCAGCCACTCTCCAGGCTCTCTCCACCCCAGAGCCCCGCACGGATCTCAGGATTGCCGGGATGGGGCCGGACCTGACTCCGGGCAGACCCAACCACCGGGCTCTGCTCCAACCCTTCCCTCTCCGTGCCCCCGGGGCAGGGTGTCCCCCGCACCGCCCACCCCCGGGCGCTGCCCGGTGCAGTGCCCAGTGCCCGGTGCCCGGTGCCGTGCCCAGTGCCGTGCCCAGTGCCGTGCCCGGTGCCCGGTGCCGTGCCCGGTGCCCGTGCCATGCCCGGGAGCCTCCCAGGAGCCGCGGCCGCGGGTCAGCGCTGGCTCCGGTGCCGTGTCAGTGCCGGGAGCGGGGCGGTGAGCAGAGAAGTGGTAATTAGTTGGTTAAATCAGAGGAAAGCAGCAGAGGCGAGCTGAGAGGAGGCAGAGGAGGAAGGCGAGAGCGCAGCCCCGGTGAGCGGAGCCGTTACCTTCCATCCTTCAGCTCCGCGGGGCCACGGCTCGGGGTGGCCGGGGGACACAGCCTCGAGGGGGTCACAGCGGGGCTCGGGGAGCAAGGGGGAGGCAGAGCTCCGCTGAAACACCTGGGGGGTCAAACACGGCGTTGGAGGGAGGGAGGGAGGGAGAGGCAGCCCGGGCTGCAGCGGGCTCGCCGTGGGCACGGCCTGAGCGGGGCGGTGCCAGCTGGCAGGGGCAGCATTGTCCCTGGGCTGACGGCAGGGCCGCCTGTCCCCTGGGCTGATGGCAGGGCCACCTGTCCCCTGGGCTGATGGCAGTGTCACCCATCCCCTGGGCTGATGGCAGGGCCACCTGTCCCCTGGGCTGATGGCAGAGTCAGCTGTCCCCATGCCAGCTGTGGCATCAGAGCCCTGGCCAGCAGAGTCACTGGGCTCCCAGCCAGGAGAGTCACTGCTCCTCAGCTGTCAGTGTCACTGCACCCCTGGCCAGCAGGGTCACTGGTCCAGTCTGGCAGCACCTGTCCCACATGTGCAGGGTCACCTGTCCCCTGTGTCATCACCTGTCCCACACCTGCACCATGCCCAGTTCTCCTCCCTCCTGGAGGAAAAGCATCCAAGGAAAAACCATCCAAGAAAAAAAAAAAAAAAAACAACAACCAAGAAATAACCACCCCCTCGCCACTGGAGAGGAGCAGAAAGAGCACCCAGCTGTGCAGTACCCAGCTGTGCAGTGCCCAGGTGTGCAGCACCTGTCCCTGGTGCTGCCACCTCTCTGTTCCCGCAGCCCCAGGAGGAGCAGGGACCCCCCTGCGGTGCCGGTGCCGGGGATGTCACACCCCAAACGGCCCCACCCCGAGCTGTCCCCGAGCAGAAGGGCGGCCGGTGCCACCTGCGGGCCGGTGCCACCTGCGGGCCGGTGCCACCTGCGGGGCTGTGCCACCTGCGGCCCGGTGCCACCTGCGGGCGGGGTCCCGGCTCCCGCCCCTCCCGCGCTCACCTCCAGCTCGGCGATGATCCGATCCTCGTCGTCGTCGTCCTTGACGGCCGAGGCGATGATGGGCGGCGTGGAGGCGGGCCGGACCACCTCGGACACCGCCCGCCTCAGCTTCACCTGCGGCTTCGGCGTCTCCAGCTCCTCCGACTCCGCCTTCTGCCGGGGGGAGCGGGCCGTGAGCGCCGGGGGCACCGGGGGACACCGGGGGACAGCACCAGGGGCGCCTCGGCATCAGGGGGGACCGGGGGACACCAGAGGACACTGGTGGGGGAGCACCAGGGGGGACCAAGAGGCACCGGGAAACACCGGGGGGCACCGGGAGGCACTGGGGGACACCGAGGGACACCAGGAGGCACCGGAGGACACGGAGGGACACCGGGGGGCACCGGAGGACACGGAGGGACACCGGGGGACACCCGCGCAGCCCAGCCCAGCCCAGTCCAGCGGGCTCCTCACCTTGATAAAGCCGGGCTCCTTCTTGCTGGTGACAATGACCTCGCCGCTGCGGGTCGTGGTCAGCCCGTGCGACGAGGGGAAGCTGCGGCGGGGCGGGGGAGGCGGCGGCGACTTGGAGGGTTTCTCGGTGCGGTACCGCGGCACCGTCAGCTCGTCTGGGCACAGAGGGGGCTCTGAGGGCACCGCGCCTGGCCCTGCCCCCCTAACCAAACCCCCCCGCCTCGGGGACAGCGCCTCGCACCCCCAGCCCCGCCTCGGGAGGCGACCCCGACCCCGTCCCCCCCCAGGCCGTACCTGAGCCCCGGCGGCCGTTGGGGTCCCCCTTGCCCCCCGATTTGGGGGTGTGCTGTGCCTTGGAGGGTTTGTGCTCGGGCGTGGAGGCGGCGCTGCCGCTGCCCGGGGTTTGTTTGTGCTTGGCGGCGAATTCCAGGTCGGGGATGGCCTTCATGAGCTCGGCCTGGGTCTCCTCCAGGAGCCGGTTGATGTCCTTGGCGCTGTACTGGGTGAGCGCCGCCCGCTTCTCCTCCCAGTCGCGCTCGGCCGCCTGCGGACACGGAGCCCGCTGCAGCCCGGGCCTGGCGGGCAGGACGGGACCCCACGGCCCCCCACACCCCAGACCCGCTGCCCTCATCCCACCCCACCCCCTTGCAGCAAAAGCTCCACCGAGGAGCAGCACCGCTCCCATTCCCATTTTCACCTCCCCAGACCCCCCGGAGGAGCCCCCCCGAGCTGAGCCCCCCCCGGCCGGGCCCTCACCTCCACGGACACCGCTTTGTCCGCGCTCTTCTTGCTGGGGGTCTCGGGCCCCGTCTGCGTCTTGGCCGCCACCATCTCGGGGGCTCGCGAGGGGTTATTGCTCTTGCCGGGGTGGCTCTGGGGCTGGGGGGCGAAGCCGGGCATGCCCAGGGGCTCGGGGGTGCCCGTCAGGTGGTGCAGGCTCACGGGAGGGCTGGTGGGCATCTCCAGCTCCAGCCCCTTGCCGAAATCCGTCTCCGGGGCCACCTTCTTGGGCGACTGGCTCAGGCTGCTGGGCGAGCTCCACACGCCCTCGTCCACTTGTCTAGGGCAGAGCGGGGGCACTGAGGGGCCGTGGGGCACGGGGTGGGCACAAAATCCTCATTTCCTGAAGGCTGAGGTGCCCTTTGGGGGGCCTGCCCACCCTCGTGAGCCTGGCAGGAAATGGGATCCCCCCAAAGCCTCCCCCTGCTCCAGGTCTGGGTGGATCCGCCCTTGGGATTGAGGATTTGTTCGGGATGAGGGCGCTGCAGGATCCTACAGGCTCGGTTCCCTGGAAAACCGGGCTAGAGCAGAGCCTGGGGCTATCCCAGAGGGCAGCCGGGCTGGGAATGTCCCTAATGGGATCCTAATGGGACCCTAATGAGATCCTAATGGGATCCTAATGGGATCGGGCACTGAAATCCACCCAGCGGCAGCTCTGGGACAGGACTTTCCTCTGGGAGAGGATTTTTCCACCACAGAACAGCTCCCTGTCCTTGGGAAAGAGATTTCTGCCCACGCCGAGGGCTGTGTGCCCATCCTGAGGTGAAACCCTGCTTTATTCCCGAGGAAAAATGAGGTTTGTATCAAAAGAGAGGGTCCCACACAAACCTGGAAAGGACTGAGAGTGTTTTTGGGGTCCTTCAGCAGAAAAACGAGGCTTTTACCAATAAAGGGTTCCCTCCCACCCCTGGAGAGGAGCGTGAGGGTGTTTTTGGGGTCCTTTAGCAGAAAAATGATCATTTTATGCACACCCCTGGGATTCCCTCCTGCCCTGAGAGTTTGGGATGCACAGAGATGAGGAGGCACAGAGGGGACAAAAGTGGCACAGAGGGGACGAAGGTGGCACAGAGGGGATGAAGGTGGCACAGAGGGGACAGAGGCGGCACAGAGGGGACAAAGGGACACCGGGGGGGTGGCAGTGCCCTCAGGGGGCTCGGGGCTCACCTGCGGATCTGGGCCAGCGTGTCGGTGACGGTCTTGCAGCGCTTGAGGAGCCCGTCCAGGCGGTTGGGCTCCTCCTTGAGGAACTTGACGGCCTCCACCTCCACCCGCAGCACCACGCGCATCTTGCTCTGCAGGCCGGGGAACTGGGCTGCCGGGGGACACGGCTGTCACCGCTGTGTGCCTCCCGCCGCCCGGCTGGCACTGCCAGGGCAGCCGGGACCCCGCGCCGTGGGCTCCTGCCAGGAGGGGCGGGGTGGATCCGGGGAAAGCCTGGATTGATGCTCCAGCCCTGCTCCAGCCACACGAGTTCAGGATAGAGGTGGTCCCTGCACAGCTGTGGGCACCGGGCGTGGCACCAGAGGGCACCTGAGAGGGCAGGGGACCACCCTGGCAGGGGCAAACCCACAGGGAGAGCCTGGAGAATCCCAGGGGAAACACAAATCCGGGAGATCCTGGAGAATCCCAGGGGAAACACAAATCCGGGAGATCCTGGAGAATCCCAGGGGAAACACAAATCCAGGAGATCCTGGAGCCTCCCCGGGCAGGGATGGAGCAGGGAAGCTCCGGAAGGTTCTGTTTGCCCCCCCAGCCCCTCCTCACCCTTCAGGTCCGTCAGGGTCTCCCCCAGCTGCTTGAGCACCACGGCCTTTTCCTCCAGCTCCTGCGCCGGCACCAGCCGCTGGTTGTGGGCCAGATCCTTCTGGATCTTCTCCACGGACTTCTCCAGGTCGCTGGGAGGGCAGGGGGAGGGCAGGGGTCACTGGGGGGTCACTGGGGGGTCACTGCTGGGTCAGAAGGGTGCAGAGACCCAAAGGTGGCAGCAGGAGAGGGGAACACTGGGCTGAGACCCCTCCTCACTCAGGGATGTGGTCACTGCATGGGGACCTCTCCTTCTTTAGAGACACAGTTACTGTGTGGGCACCCCCTGATTTGGGGACAGGGTCACTGCGTGGGGATCCCTGATCTGGGGACAGGGTCACTGTGAGGGCACCCCCTGATTTGGGGACACGGTCACTGCGTGGGGATCCCTGATTTGGGGACACGGTCACTGCGTGGGGATCCCTGATGTGGGGACACGGTCACTGCGTGGGGATCCCTGATTTGGGGACACGGTCACCGCGTGGCACCCCTGATTTGGGGACACGGTCACCGCGTGGCCCCCCGAGGCGGGCCCTGCCCCGGGCAGTGCAGAGCTGCTCTCTGCCCCCGCTCTGCCCCGGGCCCGGCCGGGCTCACTTGAGCTGCTGGCTGATGAGCTCCTCCTCGTTGAGGTAGCGCAGCCGCTCCTCCTCCACCAAGCTGCGCTGGCGCTGCAGAGGGTCCTCGTGCTTGCGCATCGTGTCCGTCACCCGCACGCTCAGCTCCGTCTCCGTCCGCCGCAGCAGCGACTTCACCGTCTCCTGGTTCTGCAGCTGCGGGCAGCGGCAGGAGGAGGAGGAGGAGGAGGGTCAGGCTGGGAGAGAACCCTGGAGGGAGCAGCCCTGAGCTGGGCATGGAGGGATCCCTGGGGTTGGATTTGGGAAAGATCCCTGAGCTGGGTGTGGGCAGGGATCCCTGGGGTTGGATTTGGGAAAGATCCCTGAGCTGGGCACAGGGAAAGACCCCAGAGGCTAAATTTGGGAAAGATCCCTCAGCTGGGCATGGGGAGGGACCCCTGAGCCTGAATTTGGGAAAGATCCCTGAGCTGGGTGTGGGGAGGGAACCCTGGGGTTGGATTTGGAAAAGATCCCTGGGGTTGGATTTGGAAAAGATCCCTGGGGTTGGAGTGGGGAGGGATCCTTGAACCGGGTGTGGGGAGGGATCTCTGGGGTCACAGCGGGAAGGATCCCAGAGTCTGGATTTGGGGAGGATCCCCAAGCTCCTCTCCAGGGAGGCTCCCCGAGCTCTCCCACACCAGCCCCAGTGCACAAAGGGGATTTTCCCATCCCAACCCATAAGAGCTGGCTCGGTTCCGGGGTCCCCCCGCCCCAGGCGCCCACCTGCAGCTTCTTGAGCTGCTGCAGCTGGTTGCGGAGGTCGCTGGCGTTCTGCTGCAGGTCGTGCAGGTGCAGCTGCATGTGCAGGCGGGTGATGGCCGTGGGCTGCCCCGCCGGGGTGCTGGTGGCCGAGGGCGGTGGCGGCGCGGGCACCGGGGTGCCCATGCCACTGCGGCTGGTGGCTGGGGGGGCAAGCAGGGGCTGCTGAGGGGCTGTGGTGCCCGTTTCTTTCCTTTCCCCACCCAATCCTTCGGCTCTGGTGGTCTCCAAAGTTGCCCCATCCGTGCTAAGCCCACCCTGAGGCCACCCCAGAGCAGCATGGGGGGGATCCCGCTGGTTGCCAGTGATGCCTCAAGATTTTAGCTTTTAAATTTTTCAAATCCTGTAGTGCTTTAGGGAATAACTCTGAAACTCCATGGCCTGTCAGCTGCTGCTCTCCTGTTTTATTCAGACAAAACAATTCCTCTCCAGGCCGGTGACTCCAGGACACCTCACTACCTCAGGACCCCAAAAATATTTTAAAAAGTGAACTGGGGGGGGAAACTAACTGGGAGTAAACTACTTCATTACCTGAAGCTGTAATTGAAGGATTAACTCAAATTACATCAATTAACAGCAAATAATTGATACATAACTGGACCAAACTTATAATTGTCTGAAAAATTCGTGGCCATCGTCCATTCTGGGTGTAGCCCCTTGGGGAGGCTTCGTCTGCCCTGGAGGCCCCTCATTAAATAGACACACTCTAATTCTCTTAATTCTGGTTTTAGGTAAGCCTGAAAAAGGCACCCCCAGCACCTGGGGGGCGGCAGAGCCCACCCTGGGACACCCAGGGGGCACAGGGGGGTCACTCACACGCTGACGGGGGGGTCCCGCCGTTGGTGGCTTCTGTCTTCTCGCTGAAACCAAAGAGAGGAGGGGGCTGAGTGTGGGCGGGGTTGGTGTCCCCTGAGGGGGGGGACAAACCCCCCGGGAGGGACATCCCGGCCCCCGGGTGCCACAGCTGCCCTCACCTGGGGGTCTCGGCCTCGGAGCCGCGGAGCAGCGCGCTCTGCACCAGCCCCGTCAGGCTGGCGATCTGCTTCTCCATGGCCTCCATGCGCTCCCTGCGCCGGGAAAGGGACGGGGAGGGGTCACCGGCTGCGTCTGCCACCCCCGGCTGCTCCTGGCCCTGCTCACAGCCCGGCCCTGCTGCCCCGAGCGCTGGGGACACGGCTGTCACCAGCCGCAGCCACGCTCCTCGCTGCGCTCGCTGTGCTCGCATCCAGCCCTCCCCTGCTGCCTGATTCCCATCCCGGCACCTCCGCAGCGGTGATGGGACAGCGCCTTCCTCTGCTCCTGCTCCTGCTCCTCCTCCTCCTCCCCATCTGCTCCTCCTGCCCCTCCAGCAGATACAAAACCCCGCACAGCACAGCTCAAACCCAAATGCAACGGAAATCCTGGAGCATCCCAGGTGCAAACACAAACCCAGGACACCCTGGAGCATCCCAGGTGCAAACACAAACCCAGGACACCCTGGAGCATCCCAGGTGCAAACACAAACCCAGGACACCCTGGAGTATCCCAGGTGCAAACACAAACCCAGGACACCCTGGAGGATCCCAGGTGCAAACACAACCTGGAGCATCGCGGGTGCCAATACCCCAGTCCAGGAGATCCTGGAGCACCCCGGGTGCAAACACAGCCTGCAGCACCCAGGTTCAAGCACACCACCCCTCCTCTCACCTGGTCTCCGTGTCCTTGGCCGCTCCAGGTGATCCGAAGCCCGAGAGCGGCCGCTCCCCGGGGCCGGGGAACAGCTCGGGGGGCCCGGACGAGCTGGGGTTGCGCGTTTTGCCCACGGGGCTGTCCATGAAGACGGAGGAGCAGGAATCCTTGCGGAAGGACTGACGGACAGGCGAGGAGCGGCTGGGCGGGCCCGAGTAGGGGCTGTGCGGGCTCTGCCCGGGCTCCACCATCTTCTGCGGGGACGAGGGCGGCATGCGGAAGCCCAGCCCGGGGCCGTACGTGTCGCTGTAGATGGGCGCGTTGGGCTTGTACAAACTGTCCTCCAGCTCCGTCTGCAGCGCGGCCGCCGAGTAGGTGCTGAGTGAGCGCACCGAGCCCCGCTTGTAGAGCCCCCCCGAGTAGCCAAAGGGGTCCCCCATGCCCGCCAGCGACTGCGTGGAGGTGATGCTGAGCCGGCCCTCGTGCACCATCCCGTAGGGATCGGCGTAGAGCCCCTCGTTCTTCACCAGCACCACGTTCTTGCCCGCCAGGTCCTCGTCCGGTTTGACGTCGCGGCGCTCCAGGATGGCGCTGGGGCTGGGGGACACGCCCTGGGCGGGGGGCAGGCTGGACAGGCGCTCGCCGTGGTGGACGGGGCTGCCGGCGTACGAGGGCGGGCGGCCGCCGCTGTAGGACATGCGGGAGCGCGACGGCGACGAGGACTGCAGCACGGGCGGCGGGGAGCCGGAGGCCAGGTGGGAGGCTGGGGAGATGTTGTTGAGCCGGCGGGTGGGAGAGGATTCCCGGGAGGTGTAGACCATGTCCCGCTGTGGAATGGGGCAGAGGGGTCAGCACGGAGTGAGCCCTGCTCTGCTGGGCCCTCCGCCCCACCAAGGACCAGTGGCTCTGGCAAAGCCTTCCCTTGGAACACAAACCCTGTGAGGAACGGCTGAGGGAGCTGGGGGTGCTCAGCCTGGAGAGAAGGACACCCAGGGGTGCCCTCATCACTGCACAGCTCCTGAAAGGTGCCTGTGCTCAGCTGGGGCTGGGCTCTGTCTCCAGGAACTGACACAACCACAGCACACAGCCTTAAGTTGTGCCAAGGGAAATTTAGGTTGGATATCAGGAGAAAGACTTTCCAGCAAGGTGATAAAGTTCTGGAATGGCTGCCCGGGGCGGGTGGTGCAGTCCCCATCCCTGGATGTGTTTAACAAAGCCTGGGTTGGCACTGGGGGCCAGGGTTCAGTTGAGGGGCTGGGGCTGGGTTGGACTCCATGATCTTGGAGGTCTCTTCCAACCCAGGGATTCTGTAATTCTGTGACTCCCAGCAAGCAGCGGGTTGATTTATCCTGATGATTTATCTGATGATTTATCCTGATGATTTATCCTGATTATTTAATTCCCTCAAAACCATATTTACAACCCTGCTGTCAGCCCCCAGCCAGCGCTGCCAGCAGGCAGGAAGAATCCCAACCACAGACAATTCCCAATTCCCACTTCCCAATCTCTGCTGCTCCCACTCCACCAGGCCCTGCCACCCCCCGGGCTGTCCCCGTGTCCCCTCTCACCCTCAGGTCGCCGTTGGTGATGTGTGAGGCTGGGAATGAGGCGTAGAGCGGCTCTTTCCGGTAGATTTTAATGATGCTTCTGTCCTGGATGTCTCTGGAAGCAGAGGCAGAGCCTGAACACCTGGGACAGACCCCCAAAACCCCAACGCTGCACCCACCACCCCCTTTTTTCCTTCATCCCTCTCCTGGGTTGTAAGATATGAGTGTATTCTGTTATCTGTTGGAGGTGGGGCAATTATCTTCTGTTAATTGTGCAGTTATCTGCTGTTCATTGGGCTGTTTTCTTTATCTTTTCCACAACCGATCCTCCCTCCAGGAGATCTCTGCTGTTCCTGGCCAGGGAGTGTCCCTGCATGGCCGATAAAATTCCATCATCCCATTGGGAGATGCTCCGCCCAGGGGGAGGAGCCAAGAATTCCTACTTGGGTATAATCTGAGGTTTGGAACAGCACAGCAGCCTCTGCTCACTGCATTCCCAGAGGAGCAGCTTTCTCCTGCCCTGCATTCCCACAGGAGCACCAGGCCCATCTCCAGCCCCCTGGAGCTGCAGAGGAAAACTCCCCCTTGTGCAGGATCCCTGCTCCAGCAGAAGCACAGCTGGCACTGCAGGAGGGCTGAGCCCCCATGGGATGGGGCTGTGCCACCCCCTGACCCACAGGGGAACAGGGCAGGTTCTGACTCTGGCAGTACTGGTTTGTACTATTGCATTTCTATTTTTAATTTTCCTAGTAAATAACTGCTATTCCCATATCTTTGCCTGAGACCCCCTTAATTTCAAAATTATAATAATTCAGAGGGAGGGGGTTTGCATTTTCCATTTCAAGGAAAGCTCCTGCCTTCCTTAGCAGACACCCAACTTTTCAAACCAAGACCATTTAAAATTTTCCTAATAAAGAACTGTTATTCCTATTCCAATATCTTTGCCTGAGAACATTTAAATTTTAAAATTATAACAATTTGGAGAGAGGGGGTTTACATTTTCCAGTTCAAGGAAAGCTCCTGCCTTCCCTAGCGGACACCTGACTTTTCAAACCAAGCCAATCCTGCAGATTTCCCAGCTTGTGATGGATTTAGAGGACGGGAAAGCAGCCCAGGGTGGGATTTGCTCCCTCCCTGCTCACCGGACATCCTCCAGCTCGTAGAAGACGTTCCGGGACTCGTCCTTGATGAGGATGGCGGTGTTGGGGGACTTGAGCATGCCCATGGTGAGCTTCTGCGGGAACATGTGCACGATGAGGGCGTGCAGGGTGTCCATGCTGCTGATCTCGTGCGTGATGTGCACCCGCCGCGTCTCGTCCCCAAACTGCAGGAACAGCACCCCTGGGAGCACAGGGGGCACGCGGGAGTCAGCTCCGACCCTGCCCCTTCTCCACGGAGGTGTCGGGGTCTTCCCAGCCAAAAAAAGGGAATGGGGAGCTCTGGCCACCCAATCTCACCCTGGTGAAGGTGGAAGGCTCTGGGGCAACCAAAAAAAGGGCTTGGGGGACTTCTACCCATCCAACCGTGCCCTGCTAAAGGCAGAAGGGCTCGGGACACCCAAAAAAAAGGTCAGGGATGCATGAAGCCACCCAACCTCACCCTGCTGAAGGTTGCTCATCCCCCTGAGCCACCTTGAGGCTCCTCCCACTGTTCCCGGGGATTTTTGGGTGGATGGAGAGCAGCCCCACCGTGCACCAGGGAGGTTTCGGGCCTGCCGGGGGTACCTGGGGAGCGCAGCTTGGTCTGGCTGGCCGAGCGGGACAGGGGCAGGCTCTGCCGGAACCGGTTCATCCTGTTGAAGGCCAGCGGCAGCTCCGCCTCCGACATGGTCTCCAGGGATTCGGCCGAGGCGAAGGAGAGCTTGGCTTGGTCGGCCAGGCCAGGCTGGGAGCCCTGGGAGTGCCGGGAGCTCCTGGTCTGCAACGGGAGCGGGGACAGGGACAGGTCAGGGGGACACGGACGGGGGGCCCGGACCCCCGGGTGAGGCTGGTCCCGCTTTTCCTCGGGAATGAGGTGCCGGGATGGAGGGGCTGGTGTGGGGAGTGGGATCGTGGAATGTCCTGGGATGGGAGGGAGACACGAAGGTCGGCGAGTGCAACCCCTGGGACGCCCCCAGAAATCCCTGCCTGTGCCTGAGGATTCGGCTGGGCTGCCCTGGGGGGCTGCACCCCAAATCCAGGGGGACTCCATCCCAAATCCAGGGATGCTCCATCCTCCTCCAAGGATTCTCCTTCCTCACCCAGGGATGCTCCATCCCATGTCCTGGGCTAATCCTCACCCAGGGATGCTCCATCCCATTCCCAGCTCAGGCTCTGAGGTGTTTCACCCCCACCCCGTGCCAGCTCCCCCTCCCTGTCCCAGCACAGACCCCATTCCCAATCCCACCCCTCTCCAGGATAAACCTTCCCAGCTCCCTCCCGGTGCCTCTGGGCTCCCGCACCGGCAAATCCCTGGAATTTCACCCTGCAGGAAGGAGCCGAGGCTGCCAGAGCCGGGCTCGCGTGAGAGCCGGAATAACCTTGGCTGTTCCCGGAGGTTACACACCCATTACTCCACTCCCGGGAATCCCAAACACCCAGATCCTTCTGGAAGCAGAGCACTGGGAAGGTTTATGGCTCTGGGAGCCGGGAGGATTTCATTTTCCAGGATCCCCATTTCACAGGAGCGTGCTGCCAAGAAGTTTGCACCACAGACGTGGAAAATGTGGATTTTCCAATATCCCAAATATCCCCAAATATCCCCAAATATCCCCACACATCCCTAAATATCCACAACTATCCCTAAATATCCACAAATATCCACAAATATCCACAGCTATCCCCAAATATCCCAAATATCCCCAAATATCCCTAAGTATCCACAAATATCCACAAATATCCACAACTATCCACAAATATCCACAAATATCCCCAAATTAGTGGCCGTCCCCAGCACTGCTGCCTGTTAATAACCCCAAAACTCCAAGCCTGGATTTTCCAGGCACTTGTTGAAGGTTGGCAAAGCCAGCAGAGGGAACAGACAGCTCCCTGGTGTGGAAAAGGCGGCGCTGGAAAGGGACAACAGCTCTATTTTAAGATGGGGGGAAAAAAGGAAAAAAAAAAGAAAGAAATCAATATGAAATGATAACAGCCATCATTGCCATTTAAATGAGACATTAATTGGAAGATTTAATTAATCCTGTGAGGCGGGGTTTGGGACGACTTGAAATGTTCTCGCCCGTAGTTAATTGCTGGAAAATTGACTGCTGGGCTGGGTTGTTGTTGTTGGAGCACAAAGAGCCCTGGCAGAGCCTCACATCCAGGAGGGGATGCAGGGATGGAGTGAAACATTCCCTGTTCCCATCCCGGGGGCCGTGGGATGCGGCTCTGACCCCTCCTGGGGGTGGTTTTGGGGTGGGGAAGGGGGATTTTGGGGCTGTGTTTCCTGGGTGCCCTGCTCTGGGTTTGGGGCGGATCCCAGCCCGGGATGGATCCTTAGGGAAGCACAGGGATGGGGCCGGCAGCTCCTGGTGGGGGTGTGAGCCGGGGCTGCAGCTCAGCCGGGCTCTGCCTTCCCCTGCCCTGTTCCCGCTCTCTGGGATCTCATCCTGCCGCAAATCCATCCCTGCTTCCCTACATCCCTGCATCCATCAATGCATCCATCCCTGCATCCCTGCATCCATCCCTGCATCCATCCCTCCCTGCATCCATCCCTGCATCCCTCCCTGCATCCATCCCTGCATCCCTCCCTGCATCCATCCCTGCATCCCTCCCTGCATCCATCCCTGCATCCCTCCCTGCATCCATCCCTGCATCCCTCCCTGCATCCATCCCTGCATCCCTCCCTGCATCCATCCCTGCATCCCTCCCTGCATCCATCCCTGCATCCCTCCCTGCATCCATCCCTGCATCCCTCCCTGCATCCATCCCTGCATCCCTCCCTGCATCCATCCCTGCATCCCTCCCTGCATCCATCCCTGCATCCCTCCCTGCATCCATCCCTGCATCCCTCCCTGCATCCATCCCTGCATCCCTCCCTGCATCCATCCCTGCATCCCTCCCTGCATCCATCCCTGCATCCCTCCCTGCATCCATCCCTGCATCCCTCCCTGCATCCATCCCTGCATCCCTCCCTGCATCCATCCCTGCATCCCTCCCTGCATCCATCCCTGCATCCCTCCCTGCATCCATCCCTGCATCCCTCCCTGCATCCATCCCTGCATCCCTCCCTGCATCCATCCCTGCATCCATCCCATCACTGCATCCATCCCTGCATTCATCCCCTCCCCACCCCGGGGGTGACAGGGACACTTCCCTGGCCCGGGTGACCCCAGCCCCTGCCCGGCCCCGCGGCTGCCCCCGGGCCCCGGCGCTCCCCCGCTGTGGGTAATTTACGGAATCGGTCAAACCACACAAAACCAACCCCCGCCCGAGCGAACGGGCTCTGAGCCCGGCGGGGCCGCCCTGCCCGGCTGTGGGCACAGCGCTGTGCCCAGCCCCAAACCTGTCACGGCACCGCGGCACAGCCACCCCAGCCCCCCGCCCTGAACTCAGGGCAGCCCTGTGGGCACGGGACCCCCAGATGGGCACGGGACCCCCAGATGGGCACAGAACCACCCCAAATGGGCACAGAGCCCCCCCAGGTGGGACATGGCCGGGGTCACCCCGAGGGTGGCACCTCGGTGTTGCTTTGCCCATCCCTGTGGAATTCCAGATGTTTTGGGGGGCTCTGACCCTGCCTTCAGGGCGCCAGGTGCGCCACCTCGGATGTCCCCTGTCACCTCTGTCGCCCCTGCCTCACCCAGGGCATGCAGGGCACATCTCCCAGCTGGGAAAAGCTCAGGATAAACCCCAAACAGCACCCCAAAAAACCCCAGCGTGGCCATAAAAACCTTGTGCCCCCCATTTCTCCATCCTACCCCCCAAATTACCCTTTCATCCACTCCCAGACCCCTCCCCGTGGCCACCGAGATAATTCCCTGCGGGATCTGAGCCCACCGGGGGTGGCAGGGAAGGGGTGGAGGGGAGGGGGCGCCGCCCCCTGCTGCTGTCCCCAGCTGGGAAATGACCCATTTCCTGCCGAGCCAGCCCCGGAGCGGCAATCCCGGAGCTGGATCCTGGAATTCCCGGCTGGCCAGCGTGGGAATTCCAGCGGGGAGCGCTCGGGGAGGGAGCGAGGGAGCGCAGCCACAACAAAAGCCGCTCAAGGCCACGGGGAGGCTGCGCCGGGAAAAATGTGGAATTTCGGGGCAGAGGGGGGCTGGGCACAGGGCACCAGGCTCTGGACGCCCACAGCCTTCCCCGGGATTAAACCTGCTCGGATGAAACCCCCCGGGAGCCTCCCGAGCCGCGGGAATCCCGCTTGGACCCCTGGCAGTGCCCTCGTGGTGATGGTCCCGGGGAAAACCCGATCCCAAAAAAACCCTCAGGAGGAGGCAGGGGGAAAAAATCCCCAATTCCAGCTGGGCCAGGAGCACCCCCAGCCCCTCTGGGGATGGAACTGGGAAGATTCCCCAATTCCAGCAGGGCCAGGAACGGCCCCATCCCCTCCCCCGTCCCCGGGAGTTTTATATAAAAACGGTGGGATGGGGAATGGAGGTTGTTTTTTTTTTTTTTTTTTAATGTCGATTTTTTTTTTCTTTTGTCTCCCCAGAGCTAAAAAAAGCCACAATTAAGGAATTCTTTGAGCTCCTAAAAAGCCCTGCGGAAGCAGCTCCATTATCTCTGCCTGGAGATAAGGACACTCCTCATTCCTGCCTCTCCTCATCCTCATCCTCTCCCAAATTCCCCGGCCCAGCTGCGAGGGCGGAATGCTCGGAGAGGAGCAGGGAAGGATCACAGGACCCGGTGGATTTTTGGGACGCCGCGAAAGGAGCGGGGTCACCCCTCTGGATGGGGAAAAGCGGTGGAGCTGCTTGGATGGGGAGGGGGACAGGGGTCAGGAGAGGGACAGAGGTGACAGGAGCAGCTCTGGACCTCCCACAGGTCACTTCAAAGCAGACAGGAGGGGAAAAAAACCAAGGGAAAAATGCGTGGGGCAGGAATCCTGGCCCGGGATGGAGCAGCTGCTCCCGAAGCACCGGAGCGACCCCACAGCTGCACATTTCCACCCTGCGACCCTGCCGGGGACCTCGGGGAGGGGACACCGGCTTTGTCCCAGCCCCACAGGCTCCCAGGGCTGTGCCGGAGCCATCCCGAGGGAAAAGGGGTCCTGCCCGAGCCCTCCGTCCATCCCACACCCGGGCGCTTCCAGGTCACGGCTGGTGACCGGGACAGCAGGAGGAGAAGCGGCTCTGTCCCCTCCTGCCAACCCCCGGGGACACTCAGAGCTCCAATTCCCGCCCCATCCCGAGCTCCGCACCCCCTCGCACCCCAGACCTCCCGAGACCAGCCCCAAAACCGCCGGGACCAGCCCCAAAGCAGACCTGGGAGGGACAATCCCTCGCTGTCCCGATGCCACCAGCGGCGCCCGTCCCCGGGCTCAGCCTCCCCTCCCCTCCCGTCACCGGGAGGAGCCTCCCGGGCCGGGCTGGGCAGCTCTGGGGTGGGGGCCGCGCCCTCCAGGAGCCCCCAGACCTCCCCGAATCGCCCCCCATGGGCACCGAGGGTGCTCCGGAGCGCGGCCGGGCATGGCCCTGGCGGGGCCGGGCAGATCCTGGCAGGTCCTGGCAGGTCCTGGCAGCTCCCTGCTCTCTCCTGCCCGTCTGCAGCTCCTCCGCAGGATGGGGATAAAGGCAGGGAGCCCTGAAATCCCTGGAAAACAGCTGGCACGGCTGGCACGGCCGGCCCCGGGCGCGGTTATTTACCGAGGCTCCGGTTGGACACGGATCGGGATTAATCCCAGCTGATCCCCCTCTCATCGCTTAATCCCGGCATCCCGCCCAGATCCCATCTGCTGCTGAGCCCTGGGGTGGGATCCGAGGGGAGGGGTGGGATGGGATCAGTGGGATGGGATGGGATGGGATGGGATCCATGGGATGGGATGCGATGGGATGGGATGGGATCTGTGGGGTGGCCATATCCAATTGGAATCAAACATCCCGGACCAGAACTCAGCATTCCCAGCTGGAATAGAACATTCCTGACCCAGCATCCCTGAGAAGAATTCCCAACTGGAATAGAACATCCATGACCAGAACCCAGCTTTCCCAACTGGGATGCAGCGTCCTCAAACAGACACTGGCATCCCTGACCAAAAACCAGTATTCCCAGCTGGAATAGAACATGCCTGACCAAAAACCAGCATCCCTGATGAGAAACTGTAATTCCCAATTTGAATAGAACATCCCTGACAGAACCCAGCGTTCCCAAGGGGAATTCAGCGTCCCGAGCCTGGCTGTCCTCCCCCAGTTCCAGCTGCATCCCAGTGCCGACATTCCCGGCCGTGGTGCCGCCCTGCTCGGACACCTGATCCCGGCTGGTGAAACCCAACCCCTCTGCTCCGCCTTTGGATTCCACTCGGGAGGGAATTCCGACAGCCCAGCTCCCGCCTCTGCAGGCGGAGAGCCGGGAGATGCCCAGCCGGGCAGAAAAGGAGGGAAAACCGGAGGAAATCTGGGGAAAAGGGGAAGGAGTGAGAGGCTTGGGGTGCTCCGAGCACCACCCAAAGGGTTTTTCCAGGAGTCTCCCCCATCCAAGGGGTTGTGGCCTCTCCAGTGCCGCCTTCCCAGCCCCCTCCCCTCTCTCTCCGCCCCCAAATTAAAATCGTTCCCGCTGCCGGCAGCAGTAACTCATCCCCCGTCTAACGCTGAACATTTTGTCAGGATTATCCCGATTAAGGAAGAATTAATCCCGATCTCAATGTTAACAGGATTAGCGTTCAAATCGGATTAGGGTTTTCAAACCGGACCCCTTGACTAAAGGAAGGGGCGGGACTCCCTGCCCTGGGATGGGCTCCGGGATGGGTCGTTCCCAACCCCGATCCCGACCCCAGAAACTCCTGACACCCTGCAGGGACAGCGCCGGGATGTCCCCAAGGTAAAGCCCGAGAGGGAGAGGGAAAAGGGAAAGGGGAAAGGGAAAGGGGAAAGGGAAAGGGGAAAGGGAAAGGGGAAAGGGGAAAAAGGAAAGGGGAAAGGGGAAAAGGGAAAGGGGAAAGGGAAAAGGGAAAGGGGAAAGAGAAAAGGGAAAAGGGAAAAGGGAAAAGGGAAAAGGAGGAAGAAAAAGGAAAAGGGAAAAGTGGAAAGGGAAAAGGGAAAAGGGGAGGGGAAAGGGGAAAAGGGAAAAGGGAAAAGGGAAGGAAAAAGGAAAGGAAAGGAAAAAGGAAAGGAAAAAGGGGGGCTGCCAGTCCCCTCTCCCCGATTTTCCTGCTGGCAGCAGAGCTCCGCGTGCTGATGAATATTTAAAAGCCTGGATCCTCTGCAGCCTCATGAATATTGACGCTGCCGCTCGCCCCACACCTTCCCCGTCCGCCCCTCAGCGGGATCGGGCTGGGGCCGGGATGTTCCCGGCAGATCCGAGGGATGTCCCAGAGTCCAGCCAGGCTCTGCTGCGGCATCCCCGCTGGAAAATCCGTCCCCGTCCGGTCCCGCCGTGCCTCAGTTTCCCCGTTCCTGCGCGGAGGATGCCTCTCCCATTCCCATCACCCTGACGGGATGGCCGCCATCCCTGCCAGTGGCAGTGCGTTGGGATCAAGAGATTTTTGATCGCTTTTCCAAGCCAAACCATCCATAAATATCGACAACCCCAGGATCGATGGACAACAACGGGCAGCATCTCCCGGCGAGGCCAGAAAACCAGCGAGAACCCCAAAAACCACAGCGAGGAGGTCGGAGCAGCCTCTCCCCACTCTTCGAAGCCCCCAAATCCCCCTTTCCCCCAGGACCATCCCACCCGCGGCCTCTGGAGCGCGGGGAGCCAAGGCCGGCGGGAGGCTGCAGCGGGAGCAGCGGGATTGCAGCAGCCGAGCACTCGCTGCCTGCTATTTGCTCATCTCCCGCGAGTAAACACTCCTCTCCTGCTCTCTCTGCGGCTGGCCGCGGTGGAAATGGCTCCCGCCAGGGGAAGCCGCAGCCGCGATGCCGAGGCCGGAGCCGGAGCCGCTCCCGGCTCTTGTTTTCAACACAAACGCGTCCTTTGTGTGTCCCCCGCCGGTTTTACCCTTCTGGATCTTTTACTCGGCTGCCTTTGATGTTCCTTTAAAGTCCCAGCTCCAAAGGAGCTCTGCCGAGCCTTTGGATCTTCCCGTTCCTCCCGGGAATCCAAATTCCATCCCACCCCTCGCATCAGCGCGGCGGGAGCCCCCAGCCCTCTCCACTGAACTTCCCCCGGGATTTCCCCCCTTTGGATGCGGCCCTGGATGTCCCAAAAGCCCCGCGAGCCTTTGGGATGGCCCCGGCCGGGGGGCTCCAGGCAGTGTCCCCTGTAGGGACAAAGATCAAAGCCAACCTTGAGGATTTCTCCGGTTTTTTGGGATTTCTGAGTGCTGAGGATGGGCACAGGGATGAGAGCCCTTGCCGAGCACTTCCAGATGGACAAACGGCTTTGTTTTCTGGCCTGGAGGGGCCTCAGCACCAAATTCCAGCTTGGGAATCCAAATTCCAGTTTGGGAATCCCATCCCTCTTCCCTCTGGTCTAAAATTCTCCCAATGCAAAATTCCTCTGGTCCACAAATCTCCAAGCACCAAATCCCAGTTTGGGAATCCCAAAACTCCTTCCTGGTCCAAAAATCTCCCAGCACCAAATTCCAGCTTGGGAATCCAAATCCCAGCCTGGGAATCCCATTCTTCTTCCCTCTAAAACTCTCCCAGCACCAAACCCGCAACTGAAATTCCCGTTCCTCCTCCCGTTCTGTCCGTCCTGTGAGGCGCTGGCACAGCCCGAGACCCCCACACTCATCTCCTGCCCCTTCTCCGGGATTTTCTGGGGAATGAGGGGGATGAGGAGCCCGGAAAGGGAAGAGGTGATGGACAAGGGGACACAGCGATGGGACAGGGGGCAGATCCCAGAGCCCGGCAGGGAAAAGGAGCAGGAGCAGCTCCAGGGGGAGGAGGAAGAGGAGGAGGAGGAGGCTGGAAACCAGAGCAAGCCCTGAACCCCTGCTGGGAGCAGCCACTCCGAGCTTCCAAACCCACCCAGAACCGGCCTTTTCCCATCATTTTCCCATCATTTTCCCATCATTTTCCCATCATTTTCCCAGAATCCTGGTCTCAGGAATAACTCCAGAGCAGCGGGATTTGGCTGTGGGGCGAGCGCTCAGGACGAGGCCTCACAGAACAACTCACAGATCACCCCAAACCCCAAAATTCCCTCTCGTGACCTTCAGCTTCAGCTGAGCTGAGACCAAACCACTTCAGCTTGGGAATTCTCATCCAAAAAAATCCCACCCGAGCTCCCACCCCCATCCAGAGCACAGCCAGGCACATGCATTTCAAAGAGAAAGCAGGAAAAATCCGAAATACTGACCTTAAAGCTCCAGTAGTTGGGTTGCTAACAACAACAAAAAGATAGAACAGAAGAAAACACACACACACACACACAAACAAAAAAATACCATTAAGATTCTTGTTTTGACTTTTGGTTTTTTTTCCCTTTGAGAATGGCTGAGCTCGGATTTAAACCTGCTCTGGTTCCTGCCCCTCCCAAAAGGTCGCTGGAGCTTTGGGGGGCGAGCAGGGGGTGAGGATTGAAGCAAACTGGGGTGAAAAAGGAGGGAAAAGGGGTTGGCCCAGCAGCCCAGCATGGCTACTGGTGTCACTGGTGCGCCCGGCCCCTCCTGGCGCTGGAAGTCACAGCAATGTTCATTTTCCACGGGATTTTCCAGCCCTTCCCGCTGTGCCCGCCCCCTCCCCGCGCGCTGGTGTCGCCGCTGTCACCGCGATGTGCCAGCGCCGGTGACAGGAGCTGGCAGCGCTCCCGAGCCCCCCGCGCCGGCATGGGATGGGGGGGGATCAATGGGATGGGATGGGATGGGATGGGATGGGATGGGATGGGATCAGTGGGATGGGATGGGATGGGATGGGATCAGTGGGATGGGATCCATGGGATGGGATGGGAGCCCGGGCTCCCAGAGGGGGCAGCGGAGCTCGGGAAGGGATTGGAAGTCATTTTTATTCCAGGGGGATCCCAATATTCCAGGGTGTTCCCAGCCCCACCCGACCCCCTGCAGGAGGGAAGGTGGGCCCCGGGGGGAGGAGTGGGATGCAGGGACAAGGAGTGGGATTTAGGGGCAAGGAATGGGATTTAGGGACAAGGAGTGGGATCCACGGATAAGGAATGGGATCCAGGGACAAGGGGTGGGGTCCACCTGGCTGGAAGGAGAAATCAGCAGGATAATGATCTCAGGGTGTCCTGGCTCTTCCCTTCCCCAGCTTTTCCCTTTTTCCCTCCCCAACTTTTCCCTTCCCCAGTTTTTCCCTCCCCGGCTTTTCCCTTTCCCCTCCCTCTTCTCACTTCTCCCTCGAGGACCCTCAGTAATTTTCCCTCCCCTGACATTGCTGATCCTATCTGCTGCCAGCGCCAGCCGTGGATTTCATTTATTTTTTCGGGATGACAGTGTGGATTTTATTTATTATTTCGGGATGACTGGACAAGCTCCTCACTGAGCCCATAAATCACAGCCACATCCAGAATGTTCTGGCACCGTTCGGGGTGGGCACCGTGACCTGGGGGCACAGGGTGGCACAGCACCCGTCCCCAGCCCAGCGCCACGGATCCAACGGGGAAAAACAACCCAGTTGTTTTTTTTATTTAACCCTCTTGTGAAAATTAAAAAGTTTAATAAAGGACAATAAGAAATAAAGACAATAAAGCAAAGATTGGCAAAGATTCAGCCGAGAGCACATTTACTATTTTGGAAACATTTTTATATATTTATATTTTTTCTTTTAATCACTTTTTACATATTTATTTCTATAGTATTAGCTTGTTGCATATTTATTCTATTAAATATTTATTATATAGATTTTATGTATCAAATATAGCTAATTAATTATATATATTTATATGTTTATATATTATATCTGTATTATATTTTATGGTTTTAAATATTTAAATATTTTTAAGATTTTTACTATTTCAAAATGTTTGAATAATTTCAATATTTTAAAATATTTTAATATTTCCAAAAAGCCAAATAATTTTATTATATTTTATTACTTGTGTTATTTATCTACAACACAACCTTCCCCTGGCAGCCCTGGGGATGTGGCACTGCCCAGGGGACAGGGACACGCTGCCCGTCCCCTGCCGGCCACCAGGACCATCCAGGGCTGACAATCTGGCGCTGGTGGCCGGTGCCAGGCGGGCCGTGCCCAGCACCCCGTGGCGCTTGGTGGCTCCATCTGTCCCCGCTGGCACTGCTGCCACCTCGGCCCTGCCCTGCCCACCCCAAGTGTCCCCAAAATCACAGAGGGTGCAGCCCCGGCGTGGGTCAGGCACAGCCACGGGCCCCAGGTTTTAGTTTTTATATTTTTTATGGTTTTGTGCTGATTTAGGGGAGTTCTGAGCTCCATATTATGGGATGGTGAGCTCTCCGCACAGAGCAAGGAGACAAAACAATTCCTGCTCTAGCTGGGGACCAAGGACAAATGATCCAAATCTCAGGCCCAAGAGCACAAACAATGAAGAGAGAGAATCAAGAAGGATGGGACTGCATAATCTAAAGCTGGAATTGGACAATTAACTCCAATATGCAAATGGAGCAGAAGTTATTAAAGTGAGAGACCCCGTGAGCGGTCAACATTTTGGGACCATTTTGGGTTCATTTTGGGACCATTTTGGGTTCATTTTGGGACCATTTTGGTTCATTTTGGGACCATTTTGGGTTCATTTTGGGACCATTTTGGTTCATTTTGTACCATTTTGGTTCACCTGGGGTGCAGCCCTGGCTGGGGGGCTGAGGCTTGAGAAGGCCTCCCCTCCAGCCCCCCCAAACCAGGGGACAGAATGGGGACAACCTCAGGGCAGTGTCCAGGGCCCTGTGATGCCTCGGGAAGGCTGAGCTGGAGCAGAGGCCAGGCAGAGTCACAGAATAAAGCAGGGATTCATTCAAAGGATCTCCTCAATGGATCCACCTTGGGCAGCACAAGAGCCCAGCCAGGGCTGCACCCAGAGTGAGCCAAAATGGTACAAAATGAACCCAAAATGAACCAAAATGGTCCCAAAACGAACCAAAATGGTCCCAAAATGCATGAGTGCTCACGGGGTCTCTCACTTTGACAATTTCTGCTCCATTTGCATATTGGAGTTCATTGTCCAATTCCAGCTTTAGCCCCTGCAGTCCCATCCTGTTTGTTTTTCTCTCTCCAGCCCACGTTGTTTCTGCTCTTGGGCTGGGATTTGGATCATTTGTCCTTGGTCCCCAGCTGGAGCAGGAATTGTTCTGTCTCCCTGCTCTGTGCGGAGAGCTCACCATCCCATAATATGGAGCCCAGACCCACACACTAAAGCAGCACAGAAGCTGAAAAACATAAAAACCAAAACTGAAGCATCACCTGGCAGCCCCTTGCAGGCTGGATTTGCCCGAAGAGGAGGGGAGAGGAGAGGGCCGAGCTGGCATTAACATTTCGCTGGCTCTTCAAAAGCATCAAAGGGAGATAATGGGCCGGGAGAGGATTGGAAGCGACAGCCGCGTTCCGAGCCATAAAGCAGGCGGCTCCTTGCAGCAGCAACTCTGCAAAAGGTGCAGGGAATTACAGAGGCTGTGATTTATAATTACAATGAGAGTCATGTCCGTGGTGCTGCAAACGAGGGAATAACGAGGAGCTCAGGGTCCCCGAAGCGCCGGGAGGGGGGCGGAGAGCCCCCGGGGGGATGGACACACACACGAGGCAGCAAAGCAGGGCTGGGGTGATGTAATCGGGAATATTTTGGGAGTCGAGTTTGAAAAAAATGAAATAAATTAAATGGTGCTTGTGGTTGTCCCAGGAGCAGACGGGAGGTAAATGAAATGAAATCCAAGTGAGTCAGCGCCTTGACCGAGGGGGACTTCCCCTGAATGGCAATTAAATCACAAATCTGCTGGTGATTAACGAGGCACGACCGTGTCCCTCTCGAAAGGGCGGCAGCGGCAGCCGCCGCCCCGCACTCCCAGGGAGGACAGAGGCAGCTTCATCGGCTTTTTAATTAACTCATTTCCAGGAGCTCCGGCTTCCGATCGAGTCCCCCACCCTCAGGCACCGCGTCTTGACAAACAAAAATCTCCTTGAAAAATAACAGCCAAGTGAATTTAATCTGTTTCTGCTTATTAAAGTTTTTTGGTTGTTGTTTTTTCTGGTTTTGTTTGGGTTTTGGGTTTATTTTAATGCTTTTCAGAGCCAGCGAAAGTGAATTAAAGTGGAAATAGCAGCATGACAAGACGGGGAGAAGAATGCAAACAGTGACCAGACAGAGCGGGGGCTGCAGATTTTGTCACCTGAGGTGTCACAATTATTGCAGGCGCCTGTCAAACGTGGCCAGGGCAGGGGACACTGGGGACAAGATGGGATGCAGGGGGGCTGGGGCTCGTCCCCGTCACACCTGGGCCCCTCAGGAGGCTCCCAGAGCCCCCTGTGAGGTTCTGCTGCTCCTTTCAGGCAGAGCCTCGGAGCCTCGCACCCCCACCCAGAGAGGGCTCTGAGGCCATCGAGGTGACACCAGAGATGCCACCACCGCCCGTCACGGCCGCTCAACGTCAGGCCTCCCCCACAGACCCCCCAGCACAACCACACAGCCCCAGCCTTCCCCTCCAGGCCCCTGCACTGCCCCCGCGCCTCCTCCTCCTCCCCAAGCCCATCAGCACTAATTACAGCCCTGACCTCCGCCGCGCCGCTGGGGACAGCGCCGGTGACAGCGGTGGCACCGGAGCCCCAGCACGGCTGGCCGGGGGCTCCTTTCCTGCCCCGGCCCCGGCCCCGGCCCCGGCCGCGAGCGGGCGAAGCCGCAGCGCCCGCTGGAGCCATGCACCGGTTCGTGCGGGGCTCCGCAATCCCCCCGGCCAAGGTCAGCGCCCGTCCCCGCCCGGGGTGCCCGGTGCGGGAGCGCCCCTGAGCCCCGCAGCGGGGTCGGGGCGTCCCTGAGGCGCCCGCGCGGAGGTTTCGGGGCAGGGCAGGGCAGGGGAGGCTGGCAGGAGCCGGGCAGATCGGATGGCACGGTGGCCATGGCAACGGCACGGCGTAGGTGGACCGAGCACAATAGGGACGCGCAAGGTGAAGCCGGCCCCGCGCCCCGCACCGCCCGCGACCCCCGCAGCCCCGGGGTGACCCCCCGCTCCATGCGGCACCCCCAAACCGGCACAGATCGATAAACCCGTGGGAAAGGACAAGCGCTGGGGTCTCCTCGGGGCGGGCACAGCAGCCGCGTCCCCACCGCAGGGTCCCCGGGGGGGTCGCGGCAGCGCGAGGGGGGCTGACCCCCCCCGTTCCCGGCGGAGCTGGGGGTGAGGAAGAGCCCGGCACGCTGCTGGAGCCCGCCCTGCCCTTCCCGCGTCCCCTCGCGTCCCCTCGGGGCTGGCGGGCCCGCCGGGCTCTGGTGTCCCCTCCCCGGAAAGCCACGGCGGGCAGCGGGACCCGAGCCCCGGGGTCAGCGGGGACAGGAGAGAAACTGGGGGGGAACAGCGGGAAACTTCAGGGGAGGGAGGGACAGATGGACGGAAGGATGGATGGATGGATGGATGGATGGATGGATGGATGATGGATGGATGGATGGACAGACGGAGGGATGGGCGCGTTCCCCCTGCCCGTGTGTGCCGGGCAGAGCAGGAATGATCACAGCCCTTCCAGGGGGAGTGCCGGGAGCCCGGCTGTGCCAAGGGGAGAATCCCACCTCCAATTCCTGGTGGGCACCTCCCGGGAATCTCCCTGCCCGGCTCCCACCAACTCATTCTGCCCCCGGCGCTGTCCCCAGCCTGGCTTTTCCCTCTTCCTGGGGACTTCAGACCCGCTTCCATAAAAACCCCGACCGAGGAGAAGCGGGGTGCCCCGCGGAGCTCCGCCTGACTCCAGAGCGCCCATTCCCAGCCAGCCCTGCTGGAACGAGCCGGGGATCGCTGGCCGGGCGGGGATGAGGGAATCGATGGGGCCGGCTCCGGCTGCAGCCCCGGGGACACGCACACAGCGCTCGCGGTACTCGCGGCAGCCGCGCTCCACCATTTCAGCGCCTGCCGTCACTCTCCACCTCTGGAGACCAAGATGACACCGCGGGAGGAGCCCCGAGGGACCCCGCGTCGCCTCGGCCACCCCGCTGCCGCCTCAGCCGGCGCTCACCGAGCCCCCCGAGCGCCCCGGTGCCCCCAAACCCGCCCGTGCGGGGCTCCCCCGGCCCAGGCGGGGCTGCGAGGTGAGGTCAGACCTTTCCTGCCGCCGCGGGAAGGAGCTGGGCCAGGTGAGCTGCAGGCGCAGGGGCTGCGTGCCCCGGCCACCATCTGCCCCTCTCCGCCGCCCGAGGGGGGCGTGGGGAATCGCTGTCCCCTGCCGGGACACGGGTGACAACGCGGAGCGGCCCTGGGACGGCGGGGGACGCGCAGGGGGGGGCACAGGGGGCTTTGCACGACCCCCCCGATCCCCCCCGGCTGCGGCAGCGAAGGGCACGCAGGGACGATGGCAGCCACAAAGTGCCACCCCCTCCCCATCCGCGACACCGGGGACGGGGGGGACCCCGGGAATGGGGGGAGGCTGAAGGGAAAGGGGGGCTGGGGAAGGGGGGGCTAAAGGAAAGGGGACGCCGAGGGGCTGCCCCGGGTCTGGGGCCGGGGTAAGGACACCCCCGGCTGCCGACGGAACCGGGTGGGAATTTTGGGGAGGGGGGCACTGCGGTGGGCAGGGGACACCGGCGGGGAACCGCAGCAGCGGGGGGCGACAGCGGCTCCGCCAGCGCGCGGAGGATGCGCCCCGCTCCATCCCCTTCTCTCCCGTTCCATCCCGTTCCATCCCGCGCGTTCCCGCCCGGTACCTGCGGCAGGTGAGCGCTGCGGGTCGGGATCCGCAGCGCCGCTCGGCCCTGCTCGGCTCCGCTCGGCTCGGCTCGGCCCCGCTCGGCCCCGCTCGGCTCGGCCCCGCTCGGAGGGATATGGACATGGATAGGGACAGGGACAAGGGAGAGGGATGGGGACAGGGATGGGGACAGGAAATACAGCTGGATGGACATGGATGACACAGGGGTGGGGACACGCATGTGGACAGGGAAACACACACGGGCACACGCAGGGATGTGCACACGTGGATGGGCGTGTGGATGTGCACGGGGAGTCGCACACAGCTGGATTCACAGCTGGATTCCCACACAGCTGGGTTCCCACCTGGATTCCCACACAGCCGGATTCCCACCTGGATTCACAGCTGGATTACACACAGCTGGATTCCCACCTGGATTCCCAGCCGGGTTCCCACCCTCCATCACCCCCTAGCACAGAGCCAGCCGCCTCCCCCTGTGCCCGGGCTCTGCAGGACGCCCCGGCGGGACCCCGCTGCCACCGGTGCCACTGTGCCGGTGCCACCTGTGTGCCCTGCCCGGCCCTCACAGCCCCGAGCGCCGTCAGGAGAGGCAAAGGATTCCCGGGAGAAACGGATTTTTGCCAGGCTGGAAGCGGTGTTGACATTTACGGAATGTTCTTTTTCACCTCTGCTGTTCCAAACTCCCTCAAATGTCTTTTTTTTTTCCCCTCCTTTTCTTCCTTTTTAGATTTTTTTTCTTTTTATCTTTTTTTTTTCTTTTTATTTATTTTTTTACATCCCAAGAAAACAGTAAAGCCTGTGACTCTGAAATCCCTTCCAGGCTCTTCTGGAATATCAAAGTGATTTTCAAACATTCCAGGCAGGGCTGGATCCCAATGTCAGTTAAAGGTTGGCACCTGAGCTTCCCAGGATTTCTGGATTCCTGTTATTATTTACTGCCTGCCAGGGAAATGAAGGAAAAGAAGGGGAGGAAAGGAAAAAAAATAGTATTTGGTAGGATTTTGGGGTGTTTTGGTGGGGAATGAGCTGCAACCAAACCCAAAAATCCAGGTTGGGTTTGGGAATAAAGGAGATAATTCCCAAATCCAGATCATTCCTTCACCTATAAAAATCCTCAGCAGCTTATCAGACCTGAGCCAGCCCCAGCTGGATTTTTTTTTTTTTTTTAAGAGCTGCTGCTTATTTTTAAAAAAGGAAAGTCTTTAAATCCCTGTAATAATAGGGGGAAAATCCTATTTATTTACTGGGAAGCAGCGCCTGGAAATGCCCCAAATATGGATTGTGACAGCAAAGCCACCATCAATTATTGTCCCCTCACCAAAATTTGGGGGTTTGGAGGCATTTGGTGGGCAGCAGCTCCCATGGCACTGGTTTTTCTGGCAAAGCTGGATTTCCTTCAGCAAGCCAGTTCTGGGAATTTGGGGAATTTGGGAATTTGGGAATTTTGGGACCTTTGTCCCCTGAGAATTTTTGGTATGCTTTGAGTTTTCCTGCCAGGGGGGCTCCGGGATCTGCTGCCCAGGGGAGGTGGGGATTTACTGCTGCCACATCAGCGTCACCAGAGCCAAATCAGGGGTTTGGGGTCCCCAGCACACCCCAAAACACGACAGGACCCCCCCTCCCGAACAGTCCCTCCCCAGGGCTCTGGTGTGCTCAGCAAAGGCCACCAGAGGCTGGGGGACCCTCGCCCCTGGGGGGTTCTGCTCCCCACCCCTGGGGGTTCTGCTCCCCACACCTGGGGGGTTCTGCTCCCCACACTTGGGGGGTTCTGCTCCCCACACCTGGGGGTTCAGCTCCCCACCCCTGGGGGGTTCTGCTCCCCACCCCTGGGGGTTCTGCTCCCCACCCCTGGGGGGTTCTGCTCCCCACCCCTGAGGGGTTCTGCTCCCCACACCTGGGGGTTCTGCTCCCCACACCTGGGGATTCTCCTGCCCACACCCATCACTCTCTGTCACACCTGGGGGATTCTTTCCTCAGGGTTGGGGAATTCTCTTCCTCGCCCCTGTAAGATTCCCTTCCTCACCCTGGCATATTCTCCTTCTCGCCCCTGGAATATTCTCCTTCTCACCCCTGGCATATTCTCCTTGTCACCCCTGGAATATTCTCCTTCTCACCCCTGGAACATTCTCCTTCTCACCCCTGGCATATTCTCCTTCTCACCGCTGCAATATCCCCTCCCTCCCCCCGGAGGACGCTCCCCAGTCGCTGCCGCACCCACCCCCGTGTCACGCACACCCAGCACCCCCTCTCTCCTCTCCCCTGCACCCAGCCCCCCATCCCGAAGCGCCCCCAGCCCCATTCCCGGGGGAATGGCGCTCACCTGGTCCCGCAGGCGCTCCTGCTGCCCGCGCAGCGCCAGGGCGTGCTGCGGGTATTTGCTCTTCAGGTGGTCCATGAAGGCGTCCCTCTTGCGCTCCATCTCCGTCTTCTGGAGGCCGGTGAGCGCCTCCAGGCTCTGCGCGGCGATCACGGTGTGCCGGCGCTCCGAGGTGTGCACCAGCCCCACGTTGGAGAAGCGCCGGGTGCCGTTGCCCAGGGTGCGGTACTCGCGCGGGTACTCGGCATCGTCCGCGGAGATCATGTGCGAGCTCGTCCTGTCGGGATCTGCGCGGGCAGCGGGAGAGCACGGCGGGGTCAGCGAGGGACCCCGACACGGGGCAGGCCGGGGGGACAGTCCCCAGACAGGGGGCAGGCCGGGGGGACAGCCCCAACCATGGGGCAGAGGGTGAAGGCTGGGATTTGGGGTTGGGGATTTCAGCAAGGAGCAATGGCAGAGCCTCGCTGGGAGTGGGATCATCCCTCAGGGGTGCACAGAGTGGGATCATCCCTCAGGGGGTGCACACAGTGGGATCATCCCTCAGGGGGCGCACACAGTGGGATCATCCCTCAAGGGGTGCACACAGTGGGATCATCCCTCAGGGGTGCACACAGTGGGATCATCCCTCAATGGGGTGCACACAGTGGGATCATCCCTCAGGGGGTGCACACAGTGGGATCATCCCTCAATGGGGTGCAGGGAGTGGGACCATCCCTCAATGGGGTGCACACAGTGGGATCATCCCTCAGGGGTGCACACAGTGGGATCATCCTTCAGGGGTGCACACAGTGGGATCATCCCTCAGGGGTGCACACAGTGGGATCATCCTTCAGGGGTGCACACAGTGGGATCATCCCTCAGGGGGTGCACACAGTGGGATCATCCCTCAGGGGTGCACACAGTGGGATCATCCCTCAATGGGGTGCAGATGGGATCATCCCTCAGGGGCGCACACAGTGGGATCATCCCTCAGGGGGTGCACACAGTGGGATCATCCCTCACGGGGTGCACACAGTGGGATCATCCCTCAGGGGGTGCACACAGTGGGACCATCCCTCGGGGGTGCCCGAGGAAGGGGTGGATGCCAGGTCCGTCCCCCTGCGGTGGCAGCGCTGTCCTCGCTCCCGGACATGAGGGGACAGCGGGGATGGACGGCCGGGGGTGCAGGGGCTGGGATCCCACCGAAGCCGCGATGATCGGAGCGAAATGGGAATGAAAGAGCGCTGGGTGACTGAAAACAGCACGGACGGGACATGGGACAGGGACACACGGGGGACACGGGGACACGGCTCCGGAGCACGGACACATGGGGGACACGGACACAGGACAGAGCGAAAAGAAAATGAAATCAGGCAGGGAGGGGGAAGGGTCGTGTGTGTGGGCACTGGGCTGGGGAGGGGGACAGGACCCCATGTCCCCCCAGCAGGGGCTCAGTGCCCATCCTGCAGTCATTGCTCACAGGGGCCAGCCCAAATCCCAAACCCGGGATGCTCTGCCCCATCCCAGCCCCTCTCGGTGTCCGGGAACACCAAACCCGGGATCCCCGGGATACTCTGCCCTATCCCAGCCCTTCCCGGTGCCCGAGGGTACCAAACCCGGGATTCCCGGGATGCTCTGCCCCATCCCAGCCCTTCCCGGGGCTCAGCCCAGCCCGGGAGGGCACAGGGGGACGGACAGAGGGTCCCAGGCACAGAGAGGTGACAAGGACGTGTCCTTTCGCTAATAACTCATTCCGAGCACACTGGGATCTGGCTTCCAGGGAAGCTGTGAGAGCTGATGGATGCCTGGAAGTCCCCGCACGCTGCCAGCTCCTGGCACTGCCTTGGTGCCCGCGGCTCGAGGCCACCCCGCAGCCCCCGGCCCCTGCCCAGCCCCGTGCCTGCTGCAGGGCGGCTCCAGGACCCCAAAAAGCCACTTTGGGGGTGTCTCACTCCATCTGGGAGCTGCTGTGCCCAGGCCCCGGAGTGGTGCCAGCCTGGCCCGAGGCCACGGGGCTGCCTTTGGCACCACTGGTGAATTTCGCAGCTCAGCCTCCCGCTCCTGCTTCCCTTTTAACCTTGATCCATAATTCAGCTCCTGCTTTTTCCTGTGCCTTCCCTCCCCAGCTCCCGGTAGACAAATCATGGTGAGGTTTTTGTCCCTTTTTCCTTTTTTTTCCTTTTTTTCCCTTTTCCCCTCAATTATTTATCAGCCCAGCAGATCGGTTTGATATCAAACTGATAAGAAAGCGTTATCAGCGGGGCCACAGCCGCGATTCCTCCGCTCAAGGTCGCACGAGCGGCTTTGTCACCAGCCCAGCGGGGACATCACGCGCTCGCAAGCACCACGGGGACATCCCAAAGCCTTCCCTCCTCCAAAATCCACCGGTGCAGCTCCGTCCCTCACAGCTCCATCACCGAATGTCACCTTGGCCGGGTTGTCACCCCCTTTTCCCAGAAAACGGAGCTGGGATGTGGCAAGAGCTGAAGATCCCGTCCCTGCCTCACTCTGCCGGGTCCCCATGGCACCGGGGAGGTGACAGCGACACCAGGGAGGTCACGGTGGCACCAGGGAGGTCACGGCAGCACCTCCACCACACCAAACACCCCAAACTCTCCCGGGGGAAGTGGCCCGAGGGGACTCTGGTGGCCGAGGGGACACGGGCATGGCATCGCTCCCAGCAGCTGCCGAGCTCCAGCCCTGATGGGCAATCCCGCTGGAGCAGCTCGTCCTGACCCCCCCCGGGACCCCCGGGAGCTGCCTGCCCCTCTCCCCGCTCCCCTCACAGCCCCACAACGCGTGTCCCTCACTGATCCAAGCTGGAAAACTCCTCCCCTGCCTCGGCCGCTCTGCCCAGCACCGGGTCTGTGGCCCCAGAGCAGAAATTTGGGCAGGAGCTGCTCCCATCACCCAACTCCCAGCGCAGCCACAGCCTCGGAGCCCTTGGAAAGTTCTGCAGCCCCCTCGGGAGCGGCCAGGAGGCTGCTCGGAGTGGGGGATCGCACCCCGGGCCGGCCCCGCTGTGCTCCAAGCGCACCGAAACAATCCCTGAGCAATGCCGGGTCCCGACGCCGCAGAACTCCCGGATTTCTCCCATCCCACGGGAATTCTGGGGCCGGGGATGGGGATGAAGGCTCCCCCCGCCAGCCGCAGCTGCAGCAGGAGGAGCTGCAGCTCCTCATCCTCCCGGAGCCGGAGGAAGCTGCAGGGACGGGGATTTTGGGGGGTGACAGAGGGGATTTGTTCCCCACCACCACCTCCCGGTCCTGCTCCAGCCCCGCTGCAGCAGCGCGGGGCTGAGGCCGCGCTCGCAGCTCCTTCCCCGCGATCAGCATGCAGCTCCCGCTCGCTCATCACACGCTCCGGCAGCGGAACGCGCCAGCTCCGCTCGCCCGCTCCGAGGGATGATCTGAACAGGGGCAGGGAGGAGCCGCAGCCCCTCGGGGGCTCTGCCAGCCCCGGATCCTGCTGCCCGCTCCGTCCCCGCAGCCAGCCAGGATGCAGCGGCCCCGACCCCGCAACATCGCAAAGGTTGTGACCCATGACCCCCTCGAGGCCAGGGGAGGAAAAGTCGCCACAGCCACGTGCACTGGCCTCGTGTCAGCGCTCCGGAGATGCCACCCGAGATGCCACCCGGAGATGCCACCCGCAGCGGGCAGGGATGGTCCCGCAAGGAAACAGCCTGGGGGGCTGGCTTGGGGAAAGGAACCTGAAACCCTCAGGGCCAGGCTGAAGGGAAGGCTGTTAATCCTTCCCTCCTGCGGATAATTCCACCTCAAACCTCCCACAAAGTTTTTTTTCCCTCCTCCTCCAGCAGCTCAGGAACGCAGCGGCCGCCGCAGATCCCTGGAAAGTGCTTCCCGAGGCTGCTTCCAAGTAGGTCACTGGGGTGGCAGAGCCGGCCGGAGCCTGCCCGGGCTGCCCAGCCCATCGGGGCACCCTGCGGGCCGTGTCCCCCCCACGGGACCGTCCCCTGGCTTACCCGCGGCCGCAGCGCGGCTCCCACGGCGGCCGGGCCGCGGCTCCGGGGGCGCGGCGGGGGCAGCGCTCCGCTCGGCGGGGGCTGCGGGCGGCTCCTTGGCCGGGCGCAGCGCTCCCACGACGGCCAGGATGCCGCGGTAGATCCTGGCCAGCCCCTCTCCGAGCAGAGGGAGGTTGAGGGAACGCGGTTCTCTTTGCCGATTCATCCACCCATCGCGCCCACCTGCCAGCAGAGGTGTCACCCGTGCCGGGGCCGGAGCCCCGGGCTGCTAGCAGGGCACGGCCATCGCGTCCTTCCCGGGAAAACAGCGGCACCGGAGGCACCGGTTCGGGTGGAAATCTTCAGGCACGGCGCTGGCAGAGAGACAGGGCAGGGAAAGGCCCCCAAAAACAGGAGCGGCTGCGGGATCCGGCTGGGATCCCCCCTCTCGCAGCGGGGTTTATCATCCAGAGGAACGCCTCGAGCCCAGTTTATTACTGCAGTCCCATAAATCTTCACGAGGCAGCGAAACCTCGCGCGGGTCGCGGCGAGCGATCAGCGGAGCGTGGAAAATCGCCCGAGAAAGCGCTCGCACAAAAAGGGGCGAGGGGAGGGGAGGCGGGGAGTGCATCTGGGGAGAGAGGCAGCCGGGAGGGCGGCAGCCCCTCGCAGCGATGCGGCTGCCCCGCGCCCGGCCATTAGCGCGGCCGGAAGAGCGGGATGCTCCCGCTTCCTCCCGGAGGCTGCTCTGCCGCACTGCCCGGCGCCCAGCGAGCCTGCCCGGCTCCCCGAGCCCTGCCCGGTGCTAACCCCTTCCGTGCCGCGCTGCCGGGGGCGGGAGGAGGCGTGGGGAGAGCGGGGGGAGCTGCTGCGCCGCGCGGTTTAACTCGTGCGCTGCTGCGGAGCCGGCCCTGGGGGTGCGCGCCCCGCCGGAGCCGGGCCTGCGGGAAATCAGGGAATTCTGGAGTGGTGTGAGGCGGGGAAATCAGACAGATCCCAGCCCTGCCGTGGGCGGGGAGATTCCACCTCGCCAGGTGGCTCAGAGTCACCGGCCGAGCCCCTGCTGTCCTGTCCCTGGCTCGGCCACCGTGGTGTCCACTCATTTTGGGATGGTCAAGCGCCTCCCAGAACCCGTCCTCACACCCCAGAAGTGCTGCGAGCTGCCCAGATGCTCTCGTTATCCAAGCAAACGCGAGCCCAGGAGCAGGGAGAAGGCAGATGACACGGGTGACACCGGTGTCCCCCACTGCCGCCACCGCCACGTCCCCGACGGGGCCAGCTCTGGCCGGGTGTGGCCACTTAAAGCCAATTCCCAGGGAATTCCAGCCCTGGGGCTGCGGAAAGGTCGGGAGCGGGGCAGGGTCCATCCCAGGACGGGAATGTGGAAGTGAGGGCACTGCAGGGTGTCCTTGTCCCTCTCACAGCGACACAGGAGCGAAAGCTGGCGGCGACCGGGATGAAAATCCCGCACCCTCCCCTCGCTGCCATGGAGCTGCCACCAAATCCCCTGGGAAGAGCCGGGTGACGCCAAGGCCACCCGCAGGGGACCGTGAGCACCCAGCAGGGGACAAACCTCCCCAGGATGTCCCCCGGGATGTCCCCCGGGATGCAGGAATTGTTCTCCCGCCTCATTCCTCCCTTCCCAAGGATCCCTGCCGGGGCTCAGCGGGCTCCCCGCCGCGCCTTTCACTCCCAAATTCCAGCGGAACGGCGGAAAATTAAACATCCCCCCCCCCACAAACACACACACAGCTCCACTGGGAACTTCCCAGACGGGACCCCACAGACCCCAATTGGCTCTGGGCAGGGGCACCGTGCCCGCTCACGGTGCCAGTCCGGATTCTCCGCGTGAAATCCTGGGCTCCTGCCCGTTCCCAGCCCCGGGCGCCGCCTTCTCCCCGCCCGCATCCCACAAATTCCCACCCCGGAGCGGCGCCGGGACGCGGAGCTCGCCCCAAGGCTGCAGCTCGCAGGAGCTCAGCTGGCATCGCCCGGTGGCACTGCCCTGCCAGGCGGCTCCTTCCCTCGGGAGGCGCCGGATGAATCCTGCGTGTCACTTGTCAGAGCCCAGAGCGAAGGGAAAGATCCCATCTGGCCGGCCCTGGAAAAAGCAGCCGCCACTTTTTCCCACCTCGCCGGGTGTGATCGCGCCCACGCGCCCACATGGAGACGGGAGACGAGTTCACCTCCCAAAATCCCGGGGATCCAGTGCCAAGGGAAGGGCCGGCACACCTGGATGCTCGCTTGGAGCCGTGCAGCAAGGAGCAAGCCGGGGAAAAATGAGGGGCAGAGGGAATGAGGGAAGGGCAAATTCCAACTGGGAGAACCTGGAAAATCTTCCCTCTGTCCTTGGCAAGTGAAGGGAAAATGAGGGGCAGAGGGAGTGAAGGAAGGAGAAATTCCAGCTGGAAAATCTTCCCGCTGCCCTCTGCTCCGTGTCCCGAGGCTGAGCCAGGGCATTCCCGGCGCATGGAAAACATCCCTGCCCGGGGCAGAGGCACCGGGAGGAGGAGGACGGAGCCCTGCGTGCCCTGGCAAGGGTGAGCTGCCCTCGGCTCCGTGTCCGGCCGCTGGCCCGAGGCTGAGCCAGGGCATTCCCGGCGCATGGAAAACATCCCTGCCCGGGGCAGAGGCACCGGGAGGAGGAGGACGGAGCCCTGCGTGCCCTGGCAAGGGTGACATCCTCGGCTGGCAGGGCTGGGGACGTGCCAGCAGCTTGGAGACACGGGATAAAAATAAAGGCGAGGCGAGGCCAGGCTGGCCAGCGCCGCTGCCACAGAAGGCGCTTTGTGGCCTCGTCGCCACCCCCGCGGCACAGCCGGGACCTGGCAGCTGCCATGGGAATGGCCCGGGGACCGCCTCGGCACAGGGAAACTGAGGCACGGAGGAGACACACACGGGTCCGGCTGCTGAGAGGGGAGGGGGTCAAACCCGGCGTGCGAGCAGGGGGAAAACACGGTCGGAACTGAAAGGATTTTCCCAGATCTGGGGTCCTGGCAGGCTCCGTGCGGGGCGGGTGAGGATGTGGGGCCGTGACTCTGCCGTGTCAGCTGGGCTGGGGAAGCAGAGCCAACTCCCCCTGTCCCAGGCGGCTCCTGGGACAATCCCAGGGACCCAGGGACAGCCCCAGCTGCTCTGCGAGTTCCATCCAGCCCCTCCCAGGGAGGAATTCCTTCCCAAAATCCCATCCAAACTTCCAAGATAGGAGGAACAGGAGGGAGCATCAGAAGGGGCTGTGACCCTCCAGCCCGGCCTGTGGCCACCAGCAGCTGCCCGGGCAAAGCCCAGAGCCGGGCACGGGGCTTTGGCACCCCAAATCCCACTCCAGGAGGGATGGAAGCCACGAGGGGAGGGATCCAGGCCAAGCCCACAGCATTTCCAACCCTCTGTCCCACAAGCCTGGGGTCCCCAAAGGGCTCAATTCCCTGAGGGAGCATTCAGAGAGGGGATTTTTCCTGCCTCAGAGGGTTTGGGACCACGGCAATCCCACAGCCACGCTCAGCCCAGCCCCATCCTTGGCACAGGAGACCCAGCTCGCTCAAATCTTGGCTCTGCCACCCCCAGGATGGGCTCAGAGCCCACCCCGGAGCTCAGCAGCTCCATCCACAACACTGAGCCGTGATCCCGCATCCTCCGGGCAGGATTTGGGTGGCACTGCACCTTTGGGTGACTCCTGCTGCGAGCTGGGCACTGCCAGGCGTGGGAAAAGCTGGGTGGGTGTCCCGGGGGGGCTGGAGAGGCCGGGAATGCTCCCGGCGGGGGTGTGGAGAGCAGCCCCTATTTCTGGGCACACAGGTAGCACGTTGGTGCTTGGTCACCGCCTGCCGTGCCAGCCCGGTTAGTCACAGCTCGTTAAAAATCAGAAAAGCTGGGGGAAAAAAAATATCTCAGAGCCTCGGCTGAGGCCTCCGAGAGGCAGGGAAACGTGCTGAGGGATGGAAAACACGGGGTGAAATCCTGCAAGGATTCGCTGTCAGCCTGAGCAGCCACGGGACAGGGACGCTGCGGGGACATGTGACACATCCCCCTGGCCGCGGCGACACCGAGCCGGTGCCCCCAGGGCTGGTGGCACTCCCCACCTCGAGACGCGGCGGGTGACACGAGGACAAGGCCAGCGCGCTGTGCCACCCCTCGGCCCGCTGTGCCACCCCTGCTGTCCCCTGCTGTCCCCTGCTGCCCATCCTGCCCTGCCGGGCACAGCGAGGGTACAGCCCCGTCCCCCCGCCCGCCGCCTCCCACCAGCGGCAGCCAGAGCTGTCCAGGCAGCGGCGTTTAGTCAAGCAAAAGGAGGGCAGCAGCAGCTGCCTGCAGCCCTGCGCCTCCTCCTCCTCCTCCTCCTCCCTTCGGAGCCGGGCACGGTACAGCCCACGCCATCTGTGCCCACCTGTGAGGGGCTGGACCACCCCAGGCCACCCCCGAGCCCACCTGTGAGGGGCTGGAACTGTCCCCAGGCTGGGCCTCCTGTCCCTTCCTGGGTCAGGACCCTCTGTGAGGGGCTGGGACCACCATCCATCACTTCCAGGGGCAGTGTCCACCTCTGAGGGGCTGGCACCGCCCCAGGCCACCCCAGAGCCTTCTATGAGGGTCTGGAACGACCCCCAGGCCACTCCAGAGCCCAGCTTGGACCACCCCAGCCCACACCATCTGTCCCTTTCAGGGGAAGAGCCCCTTGTGAGGGTCTGGGACCACCCCAGGCCACTCCAGAGCCCCCTGTGAGGGTCCGAGACCACCCCACCCACCCCATCCATCACTCCCGGGGCACAGCTCACCCCAAGTCCCCCCGGTCCGTACCCAGGAGCAGCGCTGGCAGCCGGCAGTCCCGGGGCTCGCTGGCTCTGCCCGGCTCCCGCAGCCTCGCCGCGGCTCGGGGGGAAGCTCCGGGGGGCTGCTTTGCCCAGCGGGGCAGCATGGCGGGGGCGGCGGCAGGGGGCTCGGCTGGCCGATCTGCGCGACAAACACACGCGGCTCGCGGCATCCGCCTAGCCCGGGCCGGGTACGGCCTCGCGGGGCATCTGGGCGCTTGGAGCCGCGCTCCGGGCCCGCAGGGTGGGCTCTGAGCCGCCGGTGCTGACTGAACGCGGGGTGGGCTCGGCACCGAGCGCGGGGAGGGTGGCACCGACCTGATCGCGCAGCTCTGACCTCGCAGGCGTGCGGCGGCTGTCACCTCGCATCCAGCGCCGCCACTGTCACCTCAAACCCAGCGCCGCCACCTCAAACCCAGCGCCGCCACCGCCGCCTCAGCGCAGCGCCGGGGAGCGGAGCCGCAGCGGGGCCGGGCTGCGAGGCTCCCGCCGCTGTCCCCGCGCTACCGAGGGGCTCCCGGAGCCGCCTCCACGGCCGGCATTCCCCGCTCCGCTCCTCCGCCAGCTCCCATCGCTTCCCCTCACATCCTGGCCCTGCCTTTCCCCCCGTTCCCGGTTCGTCCTCTCGTTCCCGGTTTTTCCCCCCGTTCCCGGTTTGTCCCTCCGCTCTCTCCGCTGGGCGCGGACGCTTCTCGCTGTTTTCCGCCGTTCCGGAGCTCCCTGCGGGTCTCCCGGGGATTTTTCCCCCCCCTCCTTCCCCTGGAAATGTCAGCGTGCCCCCTCAAACGCATCACATGTGCCGGGCAGTGCCCGGATTGTCGCGCTGCCCGCCCCGTGTCCCCGGCGGTGACACCGCGGGGCTCTGGCCGTGCTGCTGCCACCACCCCCAGGAGCCAGGATGGCCCTGATGGCACCGAGCTGCGCAGCCCCGGGCACGGGCACCCCGAAATGTCCCCGCTGCCAGCCCGCGGCTGAGCCCCGGGGCAGCTCGGGGACGGAATTCCAGCGGTTTTCTGGGATTGTCCCAGAGGGTTTCTGGGCTTGTCCCCGTGGTTTTCTGGGTTTGTCCCAGAGGTTTTCCTGGGTTTGTCCCCAGGACACGGCGCTGGTCACTGCGGGCAGGGTCACGCCACAGCCTCCAGGGACGGCATTGATTATTCCCGAAATTCCCAGGGTGAGGCGATGATCCCGAAGGAAGGAGGAGCAGTGAACCCCTGAGGGGCGCAGCCCGCTCCTCCCAAACCCATAACACCAAAACTCCAAACCCATTAAATCACCCCTGCCCCACATTTTGGGGGGATTGGCACGGTGCCACCCCCAGGGTTCCGGGGAGATGCTGCCCCAGCCAAAGGGACCCCAAACCCAACCTCGCCCCACCCCACAGGGCTGTGAACCCCCAGGGTTATTTCGGTCCAAATGCTGACGCCACAGGATTAAAAATCTTGGAGTTTGGGATCAATAAGGCTGGAAAGGCCCTCTAAGCATTCCCCCAGCGCTGATGTGTCACCGTGTCCCCAAGTGCCACCTCCGCGTGACCTTTAACCCCCTGTGGGGATGGTGACTCCACAGCTCCCCGGCCAGCTCTGCCAACCTTTTCCATGAGAAAATTGTCCCTAATATCCAATTTAAACTTCCCTTGGCACATTTCCTGTCATGCCAAACCCACCAGGACACTTGTGCCGTGTGGTCACGCTGGAATGCCGCACCCACCTCAGCACTTCCAGCTTTTCCCAGTTTCCCTCATTTTTTCCAGCACTGGGAAAGGCTTTCAGAATTTAAATCTTATTTCTGCCTGTCCCATTCCCGGACTTTGTCTCTTCTGGCACCCCAAAGGTTTTTCCTGAGCCTTGATGGCTCAGATGTCTCCAGGTGGGAAGAACTGGGTGCTCACACCCCCTTGGCTTTTCCCCATTTTTGATGCTGGGGAAACTGAGGCATGGACAGAGCTGGACCAGGAGCGCTCCTGGCTCCCAGCCCAGGGCAAGAAGGGAGAAACTCCAGAACCCTGAGCTCCTCTTGGAGCCTCTCCAGGCTCCCCAGCAGCCGCAGCCGTGAGTCACAGCTGGCACAGGCGGCACTCACGACACCAGGAACCTTCCCAAAAAATTCCTTCTCCTCGCAGCTGAGCGCTCTGGGCCGGTTCTCGCGCCCCACATGCACCGCGGGGGATTTTCCCCTTCTCTCCCTCACTTTGGGGCCGAGAAATCTTTCCCCTGTTAATATCCGATATTATCCACGTGAGGTTGATTCCTGCCTGGAGGGGAGGTGGGAACTGGGAAGAGCTGCGGTGTGTCCATGAGGCAATTCCCGGGAAAAAGCCACTAAAAGCAGCTCCGACACTTTGGGGTGAGACATCGGCATTCACACCTGCACTCCCAGACACGATTTCGCTCTCAGCAGCTCCCGGGGAGCCGCTGGATGCTCCATGCATTCCATTCCCGCTCCATTCCCGCTCCGTTCCCGTCCCAGCCCATCCCTCGGTGGATCCCAGAGCTCCCCGTGATGCCCTAAGCTTTAGTTTTTATATTTTTCAGGTCCGTACTGCTTTAGTGTGCAGTTCTGAGCTTCACGTTAAGGCTTGAGAAGGTCTCATCCCGAGCTCCCGAAGCCCCCGGAGCTGCACAGAGAGGGCCGGGATGGGACAGTCAGGGACTGGGGCTGGGATGGGAGAGGGGACAGTCAGGGACTGGGGCTGGGATGGGAACAGTGATGGATTGAGGTTGGGATGGGAACAGTCACGGATCAGGGCTGGAAGGGGGACAGTGGGACAGCCAGGGATTGGGGTTGGGTTGGGAACAGTGGGACAGTCACGGATCAGGGTTGGGATGGTGACAGTGGCACAGTCACAGACTGGGGTTTGTAACAGTCATGGGTCAGGGCTGGGATGGGAACAGCGGGACAGTCACGGACCAGGGTTGGGATGGGAACAGTGGCACAGTCACGGACCAGGAATGCGGGCGCCCTCCCGGAGCTGGCACAGACAGTGGCTTTGTGCCCTCACCCAGTCTATAGAGCAATATTCACACAGGCCGTGCCCTCACGGTGGCACAGAGGGGCCTTTGTGTCACCAGCACAGCCACGAGAGATGGGGACAAACAGAGCCCTGGAGGGGGAGGACCGGGGATGTGCCACGCCAGGGATGGCACAGAGGGACAAAGGGGTTACCCAGGAGGGCAGGGACACTGGGAGGCCAAAAATCTCTGCCAAACTGCCCGTGGCTGGGTGCCCAGCACGGCTTAGGGTGGGGATGGATGGATGTGCCCATGGATGGTGTTTCCAGGCAGGAATGGCTGTGCCCATCCCTGTGGGATGGCAGTGCCAGGTGGGGAAGGATGTGCCCCATTCCCTTGGGCAATACCATGTCAGCACCTGGTCAGGAAGTGCTTCCCCAAATCCCCAAATCCCCAAATCCCCACATTCCCACTCCTCGCACCACAACCCCAATCCCTGAGCCCTGGGGCGGGGGTGGCAGTGCTGGAGGCCTTGGGGACAGTGACAACAGCACAGGCAGGACACGCCACACCCAACCCCAACCCTGGGGGGTCTCCAATGAGCAAAACCCCTCTCCAGGTGGGCAGAAAAACCTTTTCCACCTGGCAGCTGTGAGTGCCGGTGAGGTATCGGGTCGGGAGGAAACCGAGTTAAACAGCAAAAAAACCCCAAAAAAAACCTTAAAGACCTTTTGGCACCACTCGCCTTTCACAGCTGAAGGGCCCGGAAATGCAGCTCCTGATCAAACCCAGCCAAGTGACGGCTGCTGAGTTCTCAAATCACACCAAAAAAACTCCTCAAAGCCTGAGCAGCAGCAGCCGGAGGTGTTGCGGCGGCTCGGGGGATGGCTCAGCCTGCTCGGCTCCATGGGCAACATCTGCCGAGCCTGGCATCGCCCTCGGCGCTGGCAGCACCCGGCGCCGCTCCCAGACGGGAGCTGCCAAGCGCTGCCAGGTGGAGCCGAGGGAATTTTGGCACCCGCAGGTCCCCTCCAGCCTCCCACGGCCTCTCATCCCAAGCTGTTCCCGCGGCCGCCCCGGCACCCTCTGGATCAGCCCGGGGATTTGGGGTTTTGCTCCCCAGCTGGTGGCGGAGTCCAGCCCCTCCTGGAGAAGCGAGAATTTGTTCCCCGAAGCCGAGCGGAGCCTGGCACAGCCTCCCGGGGCTGCAGCAACACCTCCGGGGCCCGGCTGGCGCCCGGCGCGCCCAGCGCCCACCGCCTGCACCCGGCGCCCTGGCACGGCCCCAAGTCCCGCTGCTCCAGAACCTTTTCCACGTTTCCTTTGCTCACTTTGCTCAGATCAGCCACAGGATCGGGAGATGTGCCCGGTTCTGGCTTAAAATATCCCGAAAATCCACCCGTGGGAGGGGGAAGGGGAAGGGATGAGCGCCAGGAGCGGCGGCGGCAGCGCTGGGAGCAGGGCCCGGGCCAGGAGAGTCCAGATTTGGGGAGAGGGGAGAGGAAAAGCCTCGGCAAGGGCAGCGCTGGGGTCTGGGGGCACAAATCCTCTCCTCACGGAGCTTTGGGATCGTTGGAAAGGTCCCAGGAGGGTTTGGGATGGAGGCAGCCCTAAGGTTCACCTCCTGCCGTGGTTGGGGACTGTCCCAGGCGGCTCCAGCCTGGCCTTGGACACCTTCAGGGAGGAGGCAGCCGCAGATTTTCTCCCCTTTTCGTGCAGGAAGATCCCAAAATGCCACCGGAGACGTCTCAAACCTTCTGCCTGTGCCACTGCCAGGCTGTCCCTGCTCCCAGGGGACAATCTGTAGGATGGGATAAATCCAGGGGTCACTCCGACCCCTGGGACCATCCTGTTCCAGGGATGCTGCTGGAGAGCCAAACCTCACCTGGCTCGAAAAGTTCTATTTATTTCCTCTGGAATGAACCATTTCCAAAGCCCCAGCACACCTGGAAAAGCCCCAGGATTGCTGGGGCTTTGGGAGTGGTTAAATGCAGAGGGAATAAATGGAATTTTACGAGCCAGGTGAGGTTTGGTTCTCCAGCTCCATTCCCCAGGGACCCCCCAGCAGCTCCCACCTCACCTGGGGACCTCTGCTCTTCCTCCAAAGGCAGCCCCGGGATTTCAACCAAGTCCGGAGCTGCTGCCGGTGCCAAAATCAGCTTTTAAATCAGCATTTCCCAACCTCTCCGTTTACATCCCTGCGCTCTTTACCCGTTTGGAAACGGCAGGAGGGAGCGATTTGAAGGCATCCGAGAGTGATTCTTAAATTAACGATTTACAAATGGCTTAATTGAGGTCCTGGTCTGGCTCTTTGCAGCCGAGAGGTTCTGAATCATTGCTATTTGTTGGGTTTTATTGTGAATTTCAGGCCCTGGGCTCCGATAAAAGCTTTAAAATCTGGCCTAGCACTGGGAGTTGTGGTTTAAACTGGGCTGGGAGTTGTGGTTTAAACTGGACACGGCGGATGGGGGTGAGGAAATGGGAATTGGGGGAAAAATAGGAGAAGGAAGCAGGAAATGAGGGAGTTGGGGGATGCTCACAGCCCTCCTGGGGAACTTCTGTGGCTTTGTATAAGGATTTGGCATGGATAAAAATAAAATTTGGGGTGTTTGGAGGGAGGGAAGCTCAGCCCCGTGGCTGGGGATGAGGGATCCCTGCTGAGAGGGGGATTTGGGGTTTTAGGGATGAGTTTGGGCAGGGCTGGGAGCAGCTGGGGTGGTGGGAGGTGGCCCAGTCCATGGCAGGGTGGGAATGGCTGGGCTGGGGGTCCCCTCCAGCCCAAACCCTTCTGGGATCCCAGAGCGTTACAGAGCCAGGGATTGCAGATAGACAAACGGACTCAGCAGGGGATTTTGGGAAGATTTTGGGTGGGGAGGGGCTGGGGTGGAATTCCCAGAGCAGCTGTGGCTGCCCCTGGATCCCTGGAAGTGTCCAAGGCCAGGCTGGAGGGGGCTTGGAGCCACCTGGGATGGTGGGAGGTGTCCCTGCCTGATGGGGTTTAAGGTCCTTCCATCCCAAACCATTCCCTGATCCCATAAAGATCCCCAAACGATCCCACAAAGATCCTAATCCCCACCAACACCGCAGACCCCGGGCGCGGGGCTGAGCCCGTTGGTCTCACGCCTTTCCCAAAATCCATCTCCCTGCACAGCAGGAGGGGAGCAGGCACCGGGAGGGGATGGAAGGGACCGGGAGGGGTTGGATGGAACCAGGAATGGCTGGAAGGAGCTGGGAAGGTATGGAAGGAACCGGGAGAGAATGGAAGGAACTGGGAAGGGCTGGAAGAGATCGTGAGGAGGCACCAGGAGGGGCTGGATGAGACTGGGAAGGGCTGAATGCTGGAAGGAACTGGAAAGAGGCACCGGGAGGGGCTGGAGAGCACTGGGAAGGGCTGGAAGAGACCGGGAGGAGGCACCGGGAGGGGCTGGATGAGACTGGGAAGGGCTGGAAGGAACCAGGAATGGCTGGAAGGAGCTGGGAAGGGATGGAAGGAACCGGGAAAGGATGGAAGGAACTAGGAAGAGTTGGAAGGCACTGGGAAGGGTTGGAAGGCACCGGGAAGGGTTGGAAGGCACCGGGAAGGGTGGGAAGGCTCCAGGAGCGGCTGGAAGGCACCGGTAGGGGCTGGAAGCCCTCCAGGCAGCCAAGGCCCTCCCGTCTGCTCCAACTCCTCTGCTGGCGCTCTAATTGCGGCACATCAGACGGTAATTATAGGTGCAGTAATTATAGGTACAGCTCTGACGAGGCTGCAGCCGTCAGGCGGCTCTGGCAGGAGCAGCCGCGGGGAGCCGGGGCCGCATCCTCTCCCCCTCTCCCGGCTCTATTTTGGGTGCTCTCGGCGCTGCCCCGGCCCCCGGACACCTGCTCATCCCTCGGGGCGAGCGCCGGCCCCGTCCCGCTCTCCGGGATGGAAAAGCGGCTCCAGGCCGCGGATCCCGGGGAATTTCCACCCGGAATTGTTTCCACCGGGGAATTTTTACCGGGGAATTAATTCCACCGCACCCCGAGCTTCTCCCGGGGTGGATCACGGGTGGATGCGCCCCGGAATTCCCAGGGGGAAGGGTCTGGAGCTTTGGCTCAGGTGGCAACCGGGGCCAGGAGCCAGCAAGGGAACGGGGAGCTCAGACAGCTCCAGGGAGGAGGAGGAGGGTGAGGAGGAAGGGGAGAAGGAGGAGAAGGAGGATGAGGATGTAGAGGAGGAGGAGGAAAATGCAGGATGAGGAGGAAGAGGAGGAGGAGGATGAGGACAAGGTGGATGAGGATGAGGAGGAGGATGAAGAGAAGGAGGAGGAGGAGGATGAAGACGCCACTCGTTGTGCCCTGATTTTACAAGAGAGGGAGGAAGATGGCCATGGGGGGAGGAGCAATAATTGGGATAATTATAATTAAAAGGCAAATGGTGTCCAGGAATGGGAGTGGAGACTGGGGGATGGGGACATTTCCCAGTCCCACTGGGATGGGGACAAACTTCCTCTGTCCCACAGGGTTAGGGACAATATTTTCCTTTCTCCCACTGGGACAGAGACAGCCCTTCCCTTGTCCCAGGATGCTGGGGACAATCCCTTCCCCTCTCCCAGGGTGTTTGGGGACAACCCTTCCCCTGTCCCCTGCTCTAGGACACCTGTGGCCACCACCCCTTCCCCTGGGAGGCCACGAGCATTCCCACCATTCCCACACAGAATTCCTGGCTCATCCCATCCCAGCCACTTCCCGTCACCTTCAGCAGGACTTTGGTGACAAAACCCGGGGACTTCTGGGGACAAAAACCACCTCCACCCCCTCCCTGGCCACTGCGGGGTTTTTCCGGGCCGGAACGCCGGGATGAAAGCGGCGCCGGTTTCCTCCAGGTGTTCGCAACCCTCGGGAAGGGTCAGGAGGCGCTTTGGGGCCGGGAGACAAAACTCATTAATGTCCCCATTAGCGGTGGCCTCGCCGGCGCTGCCACCTCCGCCAGGACGCGGCGCCGCTTTCATCCCCCCAGACAGAGGCGGAAAAGCAGACGGGAGGCAGGGAAAATGTTCCAAAGGGTTGGGAAAAGGGTTTTTTCTGTCGTTCCCGACCCTGATCCCACATCAGCGTCCTTCGGGATGTCACCGGGGTGCTCGTGACTCAGGAGGTGCCACCGAGGGTTTGCGGCCCTGGTTTGGGACTGGGAAGGAGAGGGGTCGGGTGGGGCTTTCCTGGTTGGAAGAGATTCCCCAAATCCCGCAAATCCTACAAATTCTCTGCCGTGCTTCCTCGTGCTGGGTTTGACACCTCCAGGAGCTGCCTGAGCCATTCAGCCCTGGATCCCTAAGGATTGCCACTGGATCCCCAAAAAACATCGCCACTGGATCCCAAAGAATCACCACTGGATCCCAAAAAAGTCACCACTGATTTTTCCCAATATCACCACCACAACCCATCGCCACCGAATCCCAAAGAACCATTGGTGCTGAATTCCAAGAAAACATCACCACTGAATCCCAAAAAACCATGGCCATTGAGTCCCAAAAAAGTTACCATTGAATTCCGAGAAAACATCACCACTGAATCCCTAAAAACCATCACCACTGAATCCCAAAAATAATCCCAAGTGAATCCTGAAAAAGGCGGAGCACCAAGGATCCTTTTAGGATCGCCAGGATCCCTCCAGGAGCACCAGGAATCCTTTTAGGAACACCCAAAATCTCTCCAGGATCACCAAGGATCCTTTCAGAAACACCAAGGATCCTCCAGGACCACAAAACTCCACAAATCCATCCTGTCTTCCACCAAAAGTTTGGGAAGCGACGCCTCAACCACGGATGCCAACCAAAATCCAGGCAGGACCCTCCTAAAAACATCCCAAAATTCAGGCAGAACCCTCTAAAACATCCCAAAAACTGGGCAGGACCCTCTAAAACATCCCAAAAGACCAGGTGGGACCCTCTAAAATATCCCAAAATTTGGGCTCTGGGTGCTGCCCTCACCCACCGCGGGCCCGGCTCTGGGGAGAGGGGCAGGGGAAAAGTGAAAATCATGGAATTGTGGGGAATCCAGGGAAAAGGGGAGGACGCTGTCGGCCCCCGGTACTGACCTGGAGACTTTAAACAAAGGGAACACAGTCCTGGCTTCTTCCCGCCCGCAATTCCATGGAGCCCTGGGTAGGGACAGGAAAGGAGGAGATTCATGAATGCCTGCGGGAAATTCCAGCCGGGAATTTTTATTGTTTTTGTTGGTTTTTTGTTGTTTTATTTTTTTTTTCTGTGAATTCGGATGGGGGGAAAGAAAGAAATTAATCAGAGCAAGCGAAACACAGAGAAATAACCCAAAATAAAAGAGCGGTGGGAAAGGGGTGGGAGTGGAAGGTGGAGTGGGATGGGGAAAAGAGGGAAAATCCTGCTGGATCCTGTGGATCCCATGGATTCCATGGATATGGGGCTGGGAATGGTGTCCCCATGTGTGGGAATTTGTTCCTGCTTGTAGAGAGGGGAATATCCCAAAAGAAGGAGAGGGATATCCCAAAACAGGGAAGGGAAATATCCTAAACCAAGCTGCAAACTGATCCCGAAAGATCCCATCCCACACCTGTGGGGTCCTGGGCTTTACTGGGAAAAGTTAAGGGCATGGAAGGATAAAAATCCTGGAATTTTGTGGGGTATTTCTCTGGGGAATGCACAGAAAGGATCTTCTTACCCCAAAGTGAAGCTGCATGGGCTCAGTGCCCTGCTGGCCCCAAACCCCAAAACCCCATTCCTATTCCCAGTTTTGGGGTCTGACCCCATTCCCTGGCACTGCCCCGTGAACAACCATTATCCTTTAATGGATGTAGGGAAATCTGGGGAGGGAAAAGGGGATTCACAGCCCCTTGTACCCCGTGGATCCAGACCTAGAAAATCCCATTCCCAACCTGCTGATCCCAAGACATTCCCTGATCCTACAAAACATCCCAGAGCTGCTCTGAGCCTTTGTTTTTGTGGTTTGGGGTCACGGGCTGACCAGGACAGGGCGAGAGGGGTCACAGACCCCCCAGAAATCCCTTTTTTTGCCAGGACAAGGAGAGGAAAGGGATCCACGACCTTTCCTACACCCCAAAACCCGTCCAGAGGATAAAAAAACCTGACCAAGCCCTTTAATCCCCATTTCCCCTGGATTTTTGGGGCGGTTTCACCCCCAAAAAGAGGGATTTTGGAGGCTTCTGGCAATGGATCCCAAATCTGGGAAGGAATTTCATGGCTGCTGAGAGTAAATCATCTCTGAGGCATGAGAAAAGCAGGGAAACAAAAAAACAATAAAAACCATGGAATGTGAGTGGAAAATCCTTCAGAAATTCGCTTTATTCCTTTGTTTTGATAATTGAGGAGGGGATGAATTATTTATGCCGCGTTTTGCAACCTGCCAGGAAAACCTGCAGGAATCTCCTTCCTCTCCCTGGTGACACCTGAGAGGCGACAATTTGGGAATTTTAGGGGAAAAAGAGAAAGGAGGAGGCCAAAGGCGGCTCCTTCGGATTTCCAGGGAGAACGGAGCTCTCCAATCCCCTCCTCAGGATTTTGGAGGGAAAGGGAAGGTCGGGAGTGTTTGCAGCTTGGATTCACAGCTGGAATCATGAATTCCCAGCTGGAATAGTGAATTCCCAATTGGGATCATGAATTCCCAACTGGAATCGTGAATTCCCAGCTGGGATCATGAATTCCCAACTGTAACTATGAATTCCCAACTGGGATCATGAATTCCCAATTGGGATCATGAATTCCCAACTGGGATCATGAATTCCCAACTGGGATCATGAATTCCCAACTGGAATCGTGAATTCCCAGCTGGGATCGTGAATTCCCAATTGGGATCATGAATTCCCAGTTGAGATCATGAATTCCCAGCTGGAATCGTAAATTCCCAGCTGGGATCGTGAATTCCCAATTGGGATCATGAATTCCCAGTTGAGATCATGAATTCCCAGTTGAGATCATGAATTCCCAGCTGGAATTCCAAACCCTGGGAATTCCCAGGCTTTGGTCTCGGCCTCACCTCCGTGCCTCGGAGCGGGACCTGCCCTGGGAACACCCGGGTTTCCCAAAGTTTGGATGGAAGGGACATAAAAGCTGGGAAAAGCTCCCAATTTTTGCTCTCCTGAGTTATTTTTCCTGGGATGGGGCAGCCAAAAATTCCCATGAATTCCGGAAATGTGACCCCATGGAGAATCCGTCCCGCCCGAGCTCCCTGTGCACGCCGATTCCCGGGGTTCTGCAGGGAATTTTATGGGATTTGGAGCGGAGAAGGAGCCCAGAGCCCACCTGAGACCGTCGGGGGTGGGGACGGGGCTGTGGCACCCGGGGGGGACAAAAGGGAGCGGAGATGGATTCGGGAGATTCCCGGGGGAGGGAGCGGGGCTTGGCAGCGAGGAGGAGGAGGAGGAAGGCAGGGAAGGCTCCATCGCGGTGTCCTTGAGAGTCCTTTGGAGGCGCACGCGGCTCGGGAAGGGCTGAAAATGCCCGAGTGCTCCTGGATTTGATGGAGGGAGGGAGCAGGAGCGGGGGAAGGAGGGGACAGCGCCACGCCCTGGCAGGACCTGGGGACAGCGCCACACCCTGACAGGACCTGGGGACAGCGCCACGGCCTGACAGGACCTGGGGACAGCGCCACGCCCTGGCAGGACCGGTCTGCAGCTGGGATGCACAGTTCCCAGTTCACAGCTGGGATGCAGCTCCCACAATTCCCAGTCTGGAACTGGAATTCAGCTCCCACAGTTCCCAGTCTGGGGCTGGAATTCAGCTCCCACAGTTCCCAGTCTGGGGCTGGAATTCAGCTCCCACAGTTCCCAGTCTGGAACTGGAATTCAGCTCCCACATTTCCCAGTCTGGGGCTGGAATTCAGCTCCCACAATTCCCAGTCTGGAACTGGAATTCAGCTCCCACATTTCCCAGTTCACAGCTGGGATGCAGCTCCCACATTTCCCAGCTTTTTGCTGTTCCCGGATCACCGAACTCCTCCTCTGCCTCCGCAATCAGAACATTTCAGCAGCGAGAGAACAACACAAACAACCCCGAAGTGTTTTTGTCCCCCTCCCTTCCCTTCCCTTCCTTTTCCTCCCACCCTCTCCATCATCTGCTGGAGATGAATCTCCAAAAAAAAAATCTTTTAAAAATTGAGAAAAAACCCAAACCCCATCATTTGCACAGATTCTGAAAGTGGAAAGCGAGCAGGGGGAGGGATAAAATAAAAATAAAATAAAACCAGCTGACAGCAAAGTTTCATTGTCCCCGAGCTGTGATCGAGGAGGGCTCAGCCTCAAGAGCCCTCGAGTCCCGCAGCACCTGCAGCCGGCAGGGGGAGGGAGGCAGGGAGGGGAGGGGTCCCAGAGCACTGAGGATCCTCCTGGGGACAGATTTGGGGTGTCCCCAAAGCCTGGGGAGGGTGGGGGTGCTGGCTCGGGGCGTCAGAGCCCCGATTTGGGGGTTTGGAATGGGAGAATCCCACAGAGTTTGGGGAAAGGGCCTCAGCTCTTCGCCCTGGGGAGTTTGAGTTGTGTGGGATCCTGGAATTTCATGGGATTGTAGAATTTCATGGGGTTGTGGAATTTCATGGGATCATGGAATTCAATGGGGTCATGGAATTCAATGGGATCACGGAATGATTTGGGCTGCAAGGACCAGGAGGATCCTCTCATCCCAGCGGTGAAAGATCCTCTCATCCCAGCCCTGTAGGATCCTCTCATCCCAGTCCTATAGGATCCTCTCAGATCCTCTCATCCCAACCGTGGCCATTCCCTCTCCTCCTGTCCCTTGGGATCACAGCCTGTCCCCCGGCTGTCCCCTCCTGCCAGGGACCTCAGGAGGTCCCCCCGATCCCTCTTTTCTCCAGGATGAACATTCCCGCTCCCCCCTTTTCCGGGATCACCCCCACACCCTGTCACAGGGACAGGGACAGGCACAGCCACCCCGGCCCTGTCCCCGCCCCGCCAGCCCCGCTCGCTGCCACGTGTTGCCGCTGTCCCCAGGGGGCTGAGGATCGATGGGACAATCGATGGCTCTGATTAAAGCCGGCCCTGATGGCTCTGCCCGCCGAGGTGGCCCCTGGGGACCGCGGGTGACACTCGGGAGCCAAGGGCACCCCGCTGCCATGGGGAGGGTGGCAGTGGGGAATCTGGGGGGATTTGGGGGAATTTTGGGTGAGGGGAGGGGAAGGGAAGGGAAGGGAAGGGAAGGGAAGGGAAGGGAAGGGAAGGCAATGTGAGGGGACAGAGGTGCCACCCTCAGCAGGGTCTCCAGCCAGCACGGGTTGGATTCATGGCCTGGGGTCGCCCCCAGCCCAGCAGGAGGTGCCTTTATCCCCCTTTTCCTAAAGGCAAAGCCACGTTTTGGGGGGAAATCCGCGTTTTTGCTGAGTGAGGGAGCAGAGCTGAGCCTGGCAGTGACACCCACGCCCTGCCAGTGCCCCACAGCTCCCTGTCAGTGCCAGGCCCCAGCCAGGGCTGTGCCCACCCTGTCCTGCCCCAGGAGGGGCACCAGCACCCCCAGACCGCCACCAGGACATTCCATAAAAAACAAAATTTCCAAAAAAAAAAGGGTGAGCATCCATCCCTGCCCATCCCACCTGCTGGGAGGGGACAAAGCCCGCAGCTCCTTCTGCACAAAGCCACCAAAAACCGCTGTGACCGCCCTGCCAGGGCCGGGGGCTCCCCAGCCGCCCCCCGAGGGGGTCCCAGTCCCGCCCAGCAGCTCCCAGTGAGGAGGGGGCTCCTGCCGGGGGCATCGAGCCGTTCCCAGGGGCGGCTGAGCGTTGCCGGGGGCAGCCTGGTGGGAGATAATTAACGCGTTGGAAATGAATTCCTCATTAAAACCCGGCAGCAGCCGCCGCTGGGGCTGGAGCAGCCCCGGGGCTGCACTGCCCTGAGCCGCGGCTGGGTTTGGGGGGGACGGGAGGGGCCTTGAAGGGCCCCCCCCGCCCCTTTTCCCTGCGCTGGGAAAAACGTGGAGCATCCAGAGGGGCTGGGGAGCACCGGCACCCCCAGAACGAGGGGTTGGGATCCCAGGGTCCGGCTCTGGGGTCCCCGGGAAGGGCTGAACGCCGCTCGCGGTGCGGGACCCCTCCCCTGAGGTGTCACCCTGGTGTCACCCCTGGAGGCGCCGGGAAGGGGCGCAGCTCCCGAGGGCGCTGCCGCCGGGTCCGGCCGCGTTCCCGGCTCCAGCCCAACTTCCCGGGGAGTTGGGTGCCCGCTGGGTGGGAGCCAGGCCGGGTGGGCACAGCGGCACCGGTGCCACAAAGAACAAAGGGAGCGGAGGGAGCGCGGAGCTGGCCGCGGCCGGCGCAGACAAAGGGACCCCCGCCCGTGTCGCTGTCACCTCCGCGGGGCTGGCGGGGGCCAGGGCGGCCCCGCACCCCGCCCAGACCCACAGCCCAGCGCTGGCAACCTCCGGAGTTATTTTGAGTTTCCCTCCGCGCCTCCTCCCCCCACGCCCCAGCCCAGCCGGGGATGCGCCAGATTTATTTATTTATATTTTATTTTTATTTTATTTTATTTTACTTTATTTTATTTTATTTTATTTTAATTTTTATCCCCGTGCTGCCAGCACGCTGAAAATGTCGCCGCGGGGCCACCCGGCGGCTCGTGCTGGCCTTTGTGTCTCGGCGAGGAGGAAAAGCGAACGCAGCAGGTGAGGGAGAGCCCGCGGCTCCCTCCGCGCCCGGCTGGGAACAAACCCCGAGCCCGGCCTCCCCCAGTGCGGCTCGGCCACCAAAACACCCCGCTTCAATTCCAGTTCAGTCCCGGTTCAATCCCGCCTGGAGCGGCCGTGGGCACAGAGCACCCCCAGACCCCGCATTTCCAAAAGGGCAGCACCGCCCCCCAAAAAGCGGCCCCGCGGCCAGCAGCGACCCCAGCACGGCGGCCCTGCTGTCCCCAGAGGGGCGGGGGGGTCACCGCGTCCCGGGCTTGTCACACGCCCCTCCGGAGCGCCACCAAAACTCCGGCAGCGTTTGGTGCCCCCCGCGCCCCACCCCGGGCACCACCGAGAGAACGAGGGCTGGGGAGGAAGGAGGGAAGGGAGGCAAAAAAACCACACAAATAAAAAAAAAATACCTGCTACTTAAGAATGGATGCACATAGTGAGAGTGACATGCCTTGGGAGGGTGTATTCCCCATCGCTGCTGCCCAGCCTGCTGCGCCTTCGCGAGTTTTGGGGCGCCTTTTCCTCTATTTTTATTGGGGTTTTTCCTCCTTTCCTGCGGGGATCAGGGGCTCCGGGCCCGGCCGAGCACGGCAGGAGCGGCGGCGGCGGCGGCGGCGGGGAGTGGGCGCGGGGAGCGCGCCGGGAGCGCGCCCGGCTGCGCGTGGGAGCGAGCGCGGCTCCGCCAGGCTCGGGAAAAAAGGGAGAGGACGGGAAAAACACATCAGCTCCCGATGGACCCCCGCGGGGAGGGGGCACGGCCGCCCCGGCCCCCTCTGCCTCTTAAAGGCCTCTCTTTCCCTCTTGAAGGGCTTTTGTTTTTGGTGTTGTTGTGGCTTTTATTTTTTTTCCCCCCATTCTCCTCTGATTTGCCGGCAGCGGTGGCACGCGCGCGTCGCTGTCGCTGTCGCCGGGTGACAGCGGGGACCCGCGGGAGCGCGCACGGGGAGGGAGGAGCCGTCCCCGGGAGGTTTGGGGTCGCCGGGGGGGTGAGGTGGGGGAAGGGGATGTTGTTGGTGGCGTGGGGTGGGGACAGCGGTTGGGCACGTCCCCGGCGGTGGCACAGGCTGAGGGGTGGTTTTTTGGGGAGAAAAGAGGGCGGATTTGTGGTGTGAGCGCACCTGGGCAGGTGGGAGGGGCAGCAGGGCCAGCTGCCCGCGGAGCCTGGCACGGGTGGCACCGGCAGGTACAGCGGGGACCGAGCGCGGGGGGGACACCCTGAGGGGGGCAGATTGTGGTGGGGACACAGCGACAGCGAGCCCGGGCTCTGCCCGCAGTGCCCAGCAGGGAGGGGACACACCCAGTGCCACCCACCACGGTGGGGACAAAGACCCTGGCACCCACCACGTTGGGGACACAGCCATGGGGGGCTCCGCCCTTGATGCCACCAGGGTGGGGACACGGTGACAGGGGGCTCAGACCCTGGTGGCCACCATGGAGGGGACACGGTGACAGGGGACTCAGCCTCCACCTGCCAGTGCCCTTTGCCTTGGGGACATACCCAGTGCCACCCACCCAGAGGGGACCCAACCCTGGGGGCCCAGGGGGGCTCAGGGAGTCTCGAGGGGGGTGGGGAGGCTCAGAGAGGAGCCGGGGGATGCGGGGCGGGGTCAGGGCAGGGTCAGGAGCCCCCCGGAGCCCCCCCGCCGCCATGGCTGCATTAGCGGCAGAGCCGCCCCCGGGGCTCCATTATGGGATCGTGCAGGGAGCGGGGCCTTTTCCGGCCCAGCGCGTCCCCACGGAGCCGCGGCCAGCGGGGGGGACACGGGGGACACGGGGGGGTGCGGGGCTGGCACGGGGACAGCGCTCACTGCAACGTGTCCCCATGTCCCTGCCCTGGGACGGGCACGGGCCGCTCGTCCTGTGGTCCTGGGTGACCCCACAACATCCCAGTGCACCCCAGAACCTCCCAGTGCCACCCCTGCCTTAGTGTGGAGATAAAACTCCGCCCCTTGTCATTAAAAACCCCTGATTTACCCCAAATCCTGCTCTCCTGGAGGTGCCATGGGGAATTCGGGGTCTCCTGGTGCCAGGGGCCATCCCCCATCCTGTGGGGCCATCCCACACCCCATGGATCCATCTCAAGACCCATCCCACACCCCATGGGATAAATCCCTCCCTTCCCATGGATTCATCCATTGGGTCCATCCCAGATCCCAGATCCTATGGATCCATCCCACACCCGATCCCCCATCCCCAATCCCATGGATCCATCTCCCATCCCCCATCTCCCATTCCACCCCTGGGGCGGATCCCCCTCCCAGCCTCGGAACTGTCCTGGGGCCAATCCCGGATCTCTCCTGGATCCCATCCCGGGTCTCTCCCTGGGTCCCATCCCGGGTCTCTCCCTGGATCCAGCGCGATTCCTTCCCTGTGGAGGCAGCACCAGCTGGGAATCCCACAACCGGGGGCACCAAACACTGCCAAGGAGCAGATTTGGGGCGATTTAGGGTTTTTTTGGGGTGCACACAGGGCTGGGAATGCCACTCAAACAGCACTGGGACATTCCCAGTGCCACCGGGAGCCGATCCACTGGGATTCCCGGGAATTCAGGGCTGCAGTCCTGCCCATCCCACCCCAAGCCCACAACCAGGAGAGGATTTCTGCTCCCCAGGCTCACCCCTCCTCTCCCTGCTGCCCTCCCTCTCCCGGGAGGAGCCTCCCGAGCCAATCCCGATCCTCTCCCGAGCTGTTCTCGCTGGGATTTTTGCCGCAGCTCCTCACGGATCCCTCCCACCGCCATCTGTCCCTCGGCAGCGGCTCCGTGTCCCCGCCGGGCCCGGCCGCGCCCCCGCTCCCGATTTTACCGCTCCCAGTCACGCTCCGGCCCTCGCAGCCCATCCCGGGAATTCGCCTTTTCCAACGCCAAACCCACCTGGAACCCTGGAATATTCCCTTCCCCATCCCCTAAATCTGGGGTGTCACCCCAGCCCCGTTCCGGGGGGTCCTGCCTGCCATGCTGGACCTGGAATGAGCCTTTTCCATCCCCGTATCCCCAAAATTCCTCGTGCTCCTCGGTCATTTTTCCAAAATTCCTCCTATTCCTTGCTCATATTCCCAAAATCCTCCCGGAATCCTGGAAAAATTCCACCTGGAATCCTGGGAAAAGCGAGGACATTTCCCTCGCAGTCCCCTAAATCTGTGGTGTCACCCCCCCCCCCCCCCCCCCCCCCCCGGGACCTCGGGGGCG
>NW_024365270.1:568724-578528 GCF_014805655.1 Passer montanus
AAATCTGGGGGGTCCCCCCCCCCCCCCCAGCCCCGCTCCCGGGAATCTCGGGGGTGCTGTGGTGGTGACAGCGGTGACAGTGCCCTGCTGGTGACAGCACCCTGGTGGTGGCAGTGTCGCGGTGGTGGCAGTGCCCTGAAGGTGGCAGTGCCCCCGGTGGTGGCATTGTCCTGGTGGTGACAACACCCTGGTGGTGACAGTGCCCCGGTTGTGGCAACGCCCCGCTGGTGGCAGTGCCCCGCTGGTGGCAGTGCCCCGCTGGTGACAGCGTTGCAGTGGTGGCCGCTCCCCGGTGGTGGCCGCGCCCCTCGGTGTCGCCTCCCTGTCCCCGCCGCTCCCGCTGCTTCCCTGCGGGCACCGGGAAGAGGCAAAATCTCCACGGCAACCGGGGGCAGCCGGGACAGGGACCGGGAGCCGGAGCCGCAGCCCTGGGTCCCCTGAGCCGGGCACCGCCACCCCTCGGGGGGTGACCTTGGCCTAGAATTCCCAAATTTCCTGGGAAATGGGGAATTTTCACCACTTTTACCCCTCCGAGGAGGAGGACGGGATGGGAGTGGTCCCAGATTTCCAGGTCACGTTCCCGGGCTGGGACTAAGGGGGAGGAATTGTCCCTCAGCAGCCAAAATCCGGGATTTTCATCCCAAAATGTGCTGTGGGCAAGGAATTGTTGGAGCAGGATGGAGGAGGAAGAGGATGGACAGGAAAGGGGGGAAAAGGGGAGCAGGAAAGGGGTGGAAATGGGGTCGGGAGGGTCAAGTGTCCCTTTCCACCCTGGATTTGTCACCTCTCTATGCTCCACGTGACACTTTGGTCCCTAAATCCCCCCAGAATTCCATCATCTCCTCAGCACTGCTCCGTGGGGTTATGGCCACTCCAGGGGTCTGGGCATTAATGGGGACAGAACTGGCCATAAAAAGGGACAAATCCTGGTCATGACTGGGAACAAATCCTGGCCCGAAATGGGGACAAATCCTGGCCCTAAATGGGGACAGAGCTGGGAAGGGATCCCAGCTGTTTCCCAAGGCTTTGGGATTCCTCCCGGCTGCCCTAAGAGGATTTTCCTGGGGGAAGGAGCAGCTTTGGGGGGGTGACCGAGATTTCCATGATGCCACAGGAAATCCTGCGCTGACCCCAAACTGGGGCTGGCCACGCTGGGCTCCATCCCTCCTTTCCTCTCCTTGCCAGGATTCCCCCAGGAGCGGGCAGGAATTGTGGGATCCTCCATGGAGCAGTTCCCCCCAAACCCCAAAACCCCTGAAACAGCCTCGGGACATTTTGGGAAAGGCCAAAAGTTTGGAAAATGCACCTGGATGGTGGCATGGGACACCCCTGTGACAGCAGGGACAGCGGCAAGGACACGGCAGGGACACGGGAATGGCTTCAATTCAGCGGTCACCCCCCAGCCCCAGGAGTTTGGGGGCAGAAATTCCTGGAAGATTCCAGGGGCTTCTCCAGAGGCTCAGGAGGAAGCAGTTTATGGGAATAAAAGGGAATTTATGGGAAATTTATGGGAATTTAATGGGAATTTTATGGGAATCACATTTCCCTGCCATGGGAATTGTTGGCGCACGATGAAGGAGGAAGAGGATGGAAAGGAAAGGGGTCAGGAGGGTCAAGTGTCCCTTTCCACCCCAGATTTGTCAACTTTTTGTGCTCTGTGTGACACTTTGATCCCTAAATCCCCCCAGAATTCCATGATTTCCCGGGCACTGCTCCGTGGGGCCTTTGGCCAGCTCTGGGGTTGTGTGGGGAGGGATGTCCCAGCAGGGACGAGGGACCAGGGCCGAGCTGGTGACAGCTCCTGGGGACAGGTCCGGGGGACACGGAGAGGGGGGAAAACGCCCGGGATTATGGGATTTGTGCTGGGAGGAGGAGGAGGAGGGGGAGGAAGGGCGGCAGAGAGGAGGAAAAGCATCCCAGGAAGAGCCACAACCCCAGAGCAGGACCAGGAGAGGGGACAAAACACCGGGGGCAGGGACAGGGACAGGGACGGGACAGGGACAGGGACAGCTCCAGAATTGCGGGAGATGGGAGCTGGTTGGGAAGAGAAAAGGGTTTGTGGGATTTTCCGTGCCCAGCCGGGCTGTGCAGCTCGAGCCGCGCCGGGAGGAGGGAGCTGAGTCACGGCTCACACCTCGCTGCCGGAAAAAAGGGAAAAAAAGGGAAAAAAAAGGGAAAAAAAGGGAAAAAAAAGGAAAAAAAAGGAAAAAAGAGGAGGTTGGAGCGCTCGGGAGGGGATGAAGCGTTCGTCACCGCGGCTGAGGGCCCGGGCTGGCACCGGGACACGGCACTGAGGCCACCCCGGGCCACCCCGGGACAGCGACAGAGCGGGACCGGCGGCAGCGCTGCTCGGAGCCCGCCCGGTCCCGGGATCCTTCCCAGTCCTGGGATCCCTCCCGATCCCGGATCCTTCCCGATCCAGGATCCCTCCCGGCCCTCGAATCCCTCCTGATCCTGGGATTCACCCCGATCCCCGGATCCCTCCTGATTTTTCTGGGATTGGGGTTTTTTAATGCACATTTGGGTCCCAGATCCCAAAAGCGTCACTCCACGCGCCCTGAATTTTGGAGGATCGGGGTTTTTAAGGCACATTTGGGTCCCAGCCGCAGCCGGGAGCGGAGCAGAGCCCGGGCTGGGCTCAGGGTCCATCCTGGAGCTCCCCAAAATTCCATCCTGGGAAGGAAACAGCTGCGGGCAGGATTTGGGAGAGCGCTGAGGACAAACAGAGGGCGCCGATCCCTCTGCCCGTGCTGAGTCACCACGGCAAATTTCAGGAGGGTAAAAGGGGGGATAAAAAACCTGGGAAAAAGGCTGGAAAAGGAGAGATGAAGGGGGAAGAGCCGGCCCAGCCCCGGGAGAGCGGCGGAGCCGCGGCAGCGCCGGCGTTGCCATGGAAACGCAATTTGGAGCTCTGGTGCTCCTTGCGATCCTCGCTCCCCCTCTCCGCTGAATTCCCGGGTTTTATTCCTGGTTTTCATTCCTGGTTTTCATTCCTGGTTTTTATTCCCGGTTTTTATTCCTGGTTTTTATTCCCGGTTTTTTACTGCTGGTTTTTATTCCCGGTTTTCATTCCCGGTTTCTATTCCTGGTTTTCATTCCGGGGTGAAAGGCTCCATGGAATCCCGAAATCCTGGAATTATTCCCTTGGAAAAGCCCCCCAAGACACCAGAGCCCGGCCCTTTCCTGGTCCCGTGTCCCCAATCCTGAACATTCCGCTGTTCCGTGTTCGCAGCCCAAGGGGCCGATCCGGCTTTGGGGGAGTGGGGCACGGGCGGGTTTGTGGTGCTCGAAATCCCCCTCTGGATCGGCCACCCTGGAGGGGCCTGGGTGAGGATTTTCCAGGATTCTCCAGGATTTTCCCCTCTGGATTCCGTGCCCGAGGGTCCCTCCGGGTCCAGCTCGGGGCTCATTCCAGGGAGATCCAGCGGCAAATTCTGGGATTGGGAATGGGACAGGAGAGACCCCCAGGGTCACCCGCTGTCGCTTCCGGGGTGAAAGGCTCCATGGAATCCCGAAATCCTGGAATTATTCCCTTGGAAAAGCCCCCCAAGACACCAGAGCCCGGCCCTTTCCTGGTCCCGTGTCCCCAATCCTGAACATTCCCAGGAATTCTCCCTCCCCCGCTGCCTTTCCAGCGCCCTCCAGGGGAGGAATTATCCCTAAAATCCAACCTGAAGCTCCTCCAAGGAAAAATTCCCAACGTTTTTTGGGAATTCCTGAAGCAGCCGGGCTGACATTGCCACCGTGTGGGGACAGGGCGGCAGCGCCGGGGAGAGGCAAAGTCCCAAATTCGGATTATTTTAGGATAAAATAACCCCGGGATGGGATTTTATGGGTTTTTATGTCCTTTGAACAAGAACAGATGGGCTTTTCCACAGCATTCCCATATTTTTGGCCCAAAAGAGGAATTTTTCCACAGGATTCCCATATTTTCTCCCTAAAAAGGGACACCTTTTCCCAGGATTCCCATCTTTCCCCCCAAAAGTAAAGGAGGGGCCTTTCCATAGGATTTCCAGGTTTTTCCCCAAAAAAGAGGGATCTTCCCACAGGATTCCCCTGTTCCACCCCAAAAGAAAAATGGGGAATTCAGACAAATCCAGGAATTTTGGGATGACTCTCCGCTCCCTGAGCATTCCCAGGCAGAGCCACTCTCTTTTCTTTTTGTCCCCAATCCGTCGGGTTTTGGGATCAAAACCTTTCCAAAGCTTCCCATCCCAAGGGAAGCCGCGATCCTTTTAGGGCCCAGTCTCTCCAAATGGGATTTTGCCTTTTTTATCCCCAAAAATCCCATTCTGGACAACAAAACCCCTCCCCCTCCCTTCCCGCTCTTCCTGCTCTTCCCAAATTCCCCAAAACTCCAACTTTGCATTTCTGAGCGCTCCGGGGTGGGGCCGGGGTCGCTTTGGGGTCAGCGGGGTCACCGCGGGTCACCGAGCAGCTGCTCCGGCTCCCAATCCCCTGGAAAATCCCGGGAATTCGGGAGAATCCATTCACATCCTGAACGAACTCCTCAATCACCGGAAATACTTGGGAAAAGGTAAAAAACCCACAAAAAACGGGACTTCCCCCACCCTTTTAGGGCTGGGAAACCCCAAATTTGCTGTTGTTTCCAAATGTTCCAAGGGGGTTTTAAATTTATTTTTTAATTTATCCCAAATATTTTTATTTTGTCCCAAACCTTTCTATTTTACCAAAATTTTTTTGGGGATAATTTTTCTTTGCTTCTCAAAAGGAAAGAGAGTGGATAAAACCATTCCCTGCAATGGGAATGATTCATGTGGGATGGGATTAATTAATTTCCAATCCCATTTTTGGGGGTTTTCCTGGCAAATCCTCGCATCCTCTAGGATTTCTGCTGCTCCGGGAATTCCCACACCTTCGTTTTTCCATGTTTTGGGGCTGATTCCCGTTTTCCACACGGATCCTGCTTTCCCTGCTCCCTGTGGGAATGGTGGATTTGGGGCATTCGTGGGGTCAAAGAAAATTCTCACCCCCACGCAGACCCAAAGTCTCTTCTCCCTAAATCTTTTTGGGATTCATTCCCAGTTTCATGTCCTGGCACCAGGCCCAGCAAGAAAGGAGGGAAAATCCCGTGGGAATTCCCAGCTGGAGCCTGCGGGATCTGCAGGAGGGGGAGTGGAGATGATCCACCCATCCCATGGATCCCATCCCATCCCATGGATCCCATCCCATCCCATCCCATCCATCCCATCCCATCCCATCCCATCCCATCCCATCCCATCCCATCCCATCCCACCCCACCCCATGGATCCAATCCCAAATCCCACAGAACCCCCAGATCTTCCTCCTCCTCCTCCTCCTCGTGTTCCTGCACCCCTGGAATGATTTTTTGGGAATTGTCCCACCTGGGAATTCTCCCCCTTTTTAACCCAAATCCCCATTCCCCTCTCCGGGGTGGGAAGAGAATCCTGCACCCGCCGCACCCCCGGATTTGGGGCAATCTCCATGAATTTCCTCTTTCCCAGGATCCAAATGGCCGAGGGGGGAATTTCCCAGGTGAGGATTATCCCGGGAATATTTCAGTTTTCCTGTGGCCTGGGAGAGTTGGGGATTCCCCATGGGATTGGGCTGGGGTGGGAATGTGGGAATACAGAAATGCATCAATATATATACAAATAAATATATATAAAAATTAATTAATGTACAAAAGCATACATTTATCTATAAAATAAACTACATATAAATACATAAATATAAAATATAAATATTAAAATAAACAAAAATAAATGACACCAATTTAATATAAAGATATATAAACTTCTAGATATATAAATATATAAACAAATATACAAATACAGAAGTGCAGAAATACCCAGATGCACACACCAATAAATACACAATTAAACGCATTAATAAACACAAATACTTGGATATTCCAATATTTGAATATTGAGATATTCAAATATTCAGATATTCAAACGTTTGGATATTTGGATATTCAGACATTCGGCCATTTAGATATTCCAAAATTCAGATATTTGGATATTCAGATATTGGGATATGAAGACATTTGGATAATCCAATATTCCAATATTGGGATATTGGGATATTCAGATATTCGGATATTCCCATTTTCAGATATTCCCATATTCATATTTTGGGATATTCCAATCCAGACACTTCCAGATTTTCTGGCCACACTCATTCCCCAAAAAAATCCTCCCCAGGGATCCCTCGGTGGGATCTTGGAACATCCCAATCCTTGGCTGCTTCCATCTCCAGGCCTGAAAAACCCCTAATTGAGTAAAAAAACCCTAAATGAGTAAAAAACCCTAAAAGAGTAAAAAAACCCCAGCCAAGAGTGAGCCGTGCATTGATAACGGGAGGTGAAGGGGACACGGAGAGGACCTGGGGCAGGAACGCCGGGAATTTGAGATAAAATGAGATTATTTGGGGTAAAAACCAGTTTATTTGGGATAAAACTGAGTTTATTTGGGATGAAGCCGAGTTTATTTGGAATTGAAACGAGTTTATTTGGGATGAAAATGAGTTTATTGAGGAAGCACCTCCCGCCTGTGCCCTGCCCACTGCTGTAGAAATAGAATACATAAATTAAAAATAAATCTATTTATAAATAGAAAGCATTTCCATGGCCCGAACCGCGTCCCTACAGACACATCCCACGTGGAATCCCGAGTGGAATTTCGCCCTTTCCCCAAAAAATCCCCTCCTGGCGCTCCCAGATTTCCTGGGAAATGACGTCTCCACTCGTCCCCCAGCCCCCTTCCGCCCGGGGGGCTCCGGCTGCTCCCCCAGATTCCCCTCGGGAGTTTGGGGAGAATTCCCTGGGATTTGGGGTTTTCCCGGAGCCTTTCGGGATCCCCCGGGAGGGGCAGAATTCCCGAATTTTCCTCCCCGCCCCGCTCCTCCCTCCCGGCCGAGCTCAGCCCAAAGGTAAAATGGCTCTGGCTCGGTGTGGAAAAGGGAATTTAACCCCAGGATTCCCAGAAAAGCTCCAGCGCCGCTGAAAATTTCGGGAATTTTTCATTTTGGTGGCCCCCGAACCCCTTTTCCCCAACAAAGAGGGTTTTGGGGTTTTTTGCTGGAAAATTCCCTTCAGGAAATTCTCTCCTGTGCAAAATGTGGGGGGGAAATGTGGGGGATTGGGCTGGAAAATTGGGATTTTTTTGGAGCCGGGGAGCACCCATGGGTGCTGGAAAAAGGGGGAGATCCCACAGGGATCCCTTTGGGATCAGCGGGAAAAGCGATCAGGTGATCCCCGCTGGCGAACTGGAGTTATTTTAAATTTTTTTAAAATTTTTTTTCCTTTTTTACACACTCGCTCAGGAATGCGCTTCCTCCTCCTCCTCCTCCTCCTCTTTTCCTCCTCCTACTCTTTTCCTCCTCCTCCTCTGGGATCGTTGCTAATTTGGGACCTCTCGTGCTCCAACAAATCATTATCATCGAATTTCAGATTAAAATTTAAAAGAAACCCCAAACAACCCCCCCAAAAAACCCCCCCAAAAACCCCAGAAGAAGAAGAAGAAACCCAGATTTTCAAGCAGAGACAAAAAAGGGGCTGGGGAGGGAGTGGAGCCGCCGCTTCCCTGCCCCCAGGAAGGTTTCCCTGGGAACAGTTTCCCCAAAATTCGCCTCCTGAGCAGGAGCTCAGACCCCGCTCCAGCGGCCTCAGGTTCAGAGGGGCGCTTAAAACTGCATTTTTTAATTTTTTTCCCTTTTTTCCCCCTTTTGCAGAGAGGAATCTGCAGCCTGGGGCTGTTGTAGGGTTTTTGTTTGGGTTTCTTTTCGTTTCGGTTTTTCTTTCTTTTTTTTTTTTTTTTTTTTTTTTTTTTTTTTTTTGGGAAAGCACTGCGGGAGAGTTGCTAAACACCGAAGGAACCTTGGGATTTAAAGTTGGAAATAAAGTTTAGCAGCTCCGAGGCGTGCGAGAGAATTTCCTTTTCCCCCCTCTATTATTTTCCTTTAAAAAAAATTCTTTCCCCCTCCCTATTTTTATTTTTTCTTCTTTTTTCCCTTTTTTGGAGCGGTATTTTCCCCATTTTTTCTTTTCCTTTTTTCTTTTCTTTTTTTCCTTTCCTTTCTTTTTCTTTTTTTATTTTCCTTTTTTTATTTTTCATTTTTCATTTCCTTTTTTCTTTCCATTTTTTTCTTTTTTTTTCCCTTTTTATTTTCTTTTTTTTCTTTATAGTTTTTTTTTTTTCCTTTTAACAAAGAATTCGAACGGAAAAAAAAGACAAGAAGTGAATAAAGACGATGTGCGAGTAAAAAAAAAAGGGGAAAAAAAGAAGAATACAACTCTCTCATAACTCTCTTTTTCTCCACTGCTGTTACTGTGGACGCCAGCTAATAAATACAATTAATTAGGAATTAATTAATAAGCTGCAGGATGAATTGTGGCCGAGGCGATGACTTCGAGCAAGCCGCCTAGAAGGAACATTTTTCACGCTTTATTAAAAATATTCCTCCACACACCCATCCCAGAGGAATCCACATTTGGGAAGGCGCAGCGACCTCTTCAACCAACCCAAAAAACCATCGAAAAATCCATTTAAACCGCGGAAACAAAGCGGAGGCGCCCGCGCTGCCGCGGCCTCGGAACCTCGGTGATTTGGGCTTTTCATCTGGGGTTTTTCCAGGGGGGAAAAGCTCGCGGGGGGGGAGGTCCCATTGTGTGCGGGGGTTTTGGGGAGGGGGCGCGGGGGAAATTCGGGGTTTGGGGACACCCGGTGGAGCCGGGGGCGTTCCCGGGGGTGTCCCCGGAGGGAACGCGGGGCCCCCCCGCGCCTCCCGAGCTTTGTCCGCTCCACTCTCGGTTGATTTACACCGATCCCCCCCCTAAAAAAAAAAGGGGGATTATTTGGGAGGCGGAGGTGGGTGCGGGGCCGGCCCGGGCGATGAGAGATGTTTGACTTCTTGATTTTTTCCTCTTTTTTTCCCTTGCCGGGGAGGGGGCAGACGAGGAGCCGAGCCCCGGAGCAGGAATTGGGAGTTCGGGAGATTGTTGCCAAGCCTCGACCGGAGCGTTTGAAAGCGAGATCGGCTTTTTGGGTTTTTTTTTTTGTTGTTGTTTTTTTCCCTCTTTTCCATTTTTTTTTTCACCTCCCCTCCCCCTCTGGCCCCTCTCCGGAGGGATGTGTGTGATCAGCGAGTGGAAACACCAATGTCCTGATTTTCCTGATTTTCCCTGCCCCTCTTTGAAAGGGACAAAGTAAAAAAAAAAAAAAAAAAAAAAAAAAACAACAACAAAAAAAAAAAACCTCGCAAAAATGTTCCTGACCTGCGAGGGGACCCTGGGGATCGTTCCGGCCGCCGCGGACTTCAGCGCTCCGGCCCGGCCGGGCCATTTCCACGCCGGCTACCAACAGATCGAAGGGATCAGCTTGGGCTACTTACAGATCAACGGCACCCAGATGTTCGCGCTGGCCCAGGTGCTCAGCGACCTGTTCAAGGACATCCCCAGGACCACCATCAGCAAGAAGATGGAAACCTTAAAGATCAAGAGCCGCCGCTGCGACCTGGCCGAGCTGCGGACCCTCAAGGCCATCCACTCGGTGCCCACGCGCGCCGTGAAGTGCTCGCTCATCTCCAAGGCGGACCTGGAGGCTCTCTGCACCTCCTGCAAGAGCCTCCGCCGGAGGAAGAGGAGGAGGAAGAGCCGGAGAAGGCAGCAGCTGCTGCTGCCGGGCCCCGGGGAGTTCTTCCCCTGCCCGCGGCCCCCGCCCTGCTGCGCTGCCCCCGGCCGGGCCGTGCCGCCCCCCGGCCCGCAGCAGCTCCAGCCCGCCCGGGGGGGGCTCTTTGGGGGTGTCCCGGCCGGCTCGCCCC
>NW_024365270.1:578562-618826 GCF_014805655.1 Passer montanus
GGGCCCGTGCTGGCCCCGGGGGCTCCTCCCGCGCCGAGCGGGGCCCGCGGCCGCCGGGAGGGGCCGGTGCCGCGGCTTCCCCGCCGCCAAGCGCCAGGGAACGTCCGCCGGCTACTCCAGCGACTCGGACTCCAGCCTGGACCTCGCCGCGTCCAGCCCCGCCAGCTCCAGCGACTCCTCGGAGGAGGAGGAGGAGGAAGAGGAGGAGGAGGAGGAAGGGGACAGCTCGTGCAGCAGCGAGGAGGGCAGCTCCTCGGAGTCGGAGAGCAGCTCGCTGTGCAGCGGGGACTCGGTGCAGAGCACGCGGTACCGGCAGGCGGCCCTGCCCCGCTTCCAGCCCCCCCGGGAGCCGCTCGGGGAGGAGCGGCCGGCGGAGCCCCCCCCGGGCAAGGCGCTGCGCCCCGACCCCGAGCTCCTCTTCCTCTCGCAGCAGCTCTGGGCCCGCACCCTGCGAGCCTCAACTTTGGAAAGTTTGAGCGCGGCCGCAGCGCCGGGGGCTCAGCCGGGGCTGTACGCGAGGCACGAGGCCTCCCCTGCCTCCTCCTCCTCCTCCTCCTCCTCCTCGCCCCCTCCCTCCCCGAGCAGCAGCACCCCCGGGGGGGCCCCGCCACAAAAGGAGCGCGGCTTTGGGGACGCCGGAGGGGAGGATTCGCACAAAGATGCCTCGAACAAAAGCCCCTCGTTCGAGCGGCCCAGCGGAGCCTCCCCGGGGCCGCCGCCTTGCCCCGAACCGGCCCCGGAGCCGCGGGCGAGCCCCGCTGCCCCGGGCGAACCGCGGCCGGAGCATTTCGACCGCTTGATCCGCCAGTCCAAGCTGTGGTGCTACGCCAAGGGGTTCAACGTGGACGGCAAAGGTTTGCGGCACGGCCGGGGCAGCCCGGAGCCCTGGAGGGGAGCGGAGCCGCCGGTCCAGCCCCGCGGGGGCACCGAGAGCCCCGCGGCGCTGCGGGCTCGCCGGGACGGCAGCGCCAAGCGGCGGCGCCTGGCCAGGGTCAGCGACAGGCAGCGCGGCCCCTCCAAAGCCAGGCCGCCGAAAACCCCCCGCAGGAATCCCAGGAAGGGAAGCGCTCCCTGCAAAGCCGGCCCGCCTCGGAATTCCTTCAGCCTGATGGGCAACTTCCCCTGCACGCCCTCGCTGGTGGTGGGCGAGGACGGGGATCTGTGCCCGGCCTCGTCGCTGGGCAGCAAGAACTCGTGGGCGCTGTCCAAGACGCACCCGCTGTGGCGGTGGCACCTGGGGGGCAGCGCCATCCCCGTGCCCCCCAGCCTCAAATTCCGCGGCTGCGCCGGCCTGGAGCATCCCTGAGGAGCGCAGGAAAAATTCCAGGAGCGCGGGAGGTGCCGGGGACGGGAGCGGGGTCAGCGCGGCCCCGCTGGGGAAGGGGCTGCCCGGAGGAGCCGCGGGGCTTTTGGGGCCGATTTGGGGTTGATTTGGGGCTGATTTTGGCCCGATTTGGGTCTGATTTGGGGCCTATTTGGAGCTGATATGGGGGGTCCGATGTGGGGCTGATTTTGGCCTGATTTGGGGCCCATTTGGGGCCGATTTGGGGCTGATTGGGGCCGATTTGGGGCCGCGTGCGCTGCGGGATGTTGTCTTTGGGAGGAGTTTTAGGGTGAGGTTAAAGCGCGCGATGGAACTCAAATAATTCCCCAAAAACTCCGCGCGCCGAGGGGGTGATTCCCAGGAAAGGGAATTAGGGATGAAACCGCTGCTGGGAGAACTGGGAATGAACTGGGAAAACTGGGAACGAGCTGGGAAGGAGCTCCCTGACCTCCTGACCCTACTCCAAAAAAACCCACCAAAAACCAATACCCCAAAAAACCAACAAAAACTCAAACACCAGACCTCATTTCTCCTTTTTCCTCCATAAAAATTGGATTAAAACAATGAAATTCCCACGCAGCCAAGAGAAAATTCCCCTTCCTTTCCGGGCCGAGTGGATCCCGGGGAAAATTTGGAAAATCCGGAAAATCCCGGTTTTCCAGCGGGGTTTTCCTGATGTAGGGGCAGGCAGGAAACGCCAACTTTAAAAAAAATCGGGAATTTCGGGAATTTGGGAGAAATCGGGAGGGGTGGAGAGGAAGCGATTGAAGTTGCTCCATGGAAATCTAAAGAATATTTTTTAAAAGTGGTGGAAAACGGGGAAAAAAAAAGAGGAATTTGTGGGTAATCATCCCTGGAAAATGTTTGGATCCCGGGAAAAAAATGCGGGAAAATCGGGAATGGAAGGATTTAATCCCGGCTGGAATTTCCCTCCCTCCCCCGCTTGAACCTTTCCAAACCTTTGGAAATTCCGATGGGATTTCCAGCCCATCAAAGCCACCAAATCTCTGCTTTGCGAACTTTAAAAAAAAAAATCCAAGCTATTTTGGCGATTTTTGGTGGTTTTTTTTTTGGTTTTTTTTTTTGTTTTTGTTTGTTTGTTTGTTTGTTTTTTTGCTTGGGCTCTTTTTTCTTCTTCTTCTTTTCTTTTTTTTCAGGAGAAAAAAATTCCCAGTCCTCCCAGGGATTCTGCTTGGAAAATTCTTATTTTTTCCTGCAAAATTTAGGCCTGAAAGCAAAAATAATAAATAAATTAAAAAAAAAAAATTCAAAATTAAAAATCGCTGCGAGGGAAAAGGGAAGGATTGGACAGAAAATCTTCACACGCGGCCTGCTGGATTTATTCCAATTTTTAATTCCATTTTTTAATTACATCAGCACCTTAAAAAATAAGGAAATAAGGGGAAAGGGCCGGGGAAAGGCATTTTAAAGGCCTGGAATATTTGGGATCTGCTGGGCGCCGTTTTCTCTGGAAGTGGCGAATTGGCGCTAAAAGCGCTGTTTGTTTAACTTGGGTTTTAGCGGGTTTTTTGGGGGTTAAATCACTTCTATTTTTTGTTTATTTCTCCCCCTCCCGCTGAGCAGAGCAGCGGGAAATTCCTTCGGCAAAATATTGGGATTTTCGAGGAGTTATTCCCAAAAAAAATCCCCCCAAACAACCCCAAAATGCGGCGAGAAAAGCGGATTTTAGGGGAGGTTTTCCATGGAATTCCCATGGAATTCCGGGTGGGGTGAAAAATGTATTTTCTATTTTAAAAAATGGAATTTTAAATAATTTGCGTGTGGGGTTGGACAAAAAAAATCCCGGGATGCACGCTGGGAATGAATATTTATATTTATATTTATAATCCTATATAAAATCATAGCTATATATATATTAAAATCATATGAATATATCAAAAATCCTATATGAGTATAAATAGAAATATATAAATATAAATATTTAAATCCAGCAACCTCCAGACCCCGCAGCCCCCCCCCAAAAAACTCAGGAATATTTTTCCAAGGGATAAAATCACCTCGGGAATTGTGGGGGGAGTGGCCCAGATTTTTATCCCAGTGTAAATACAGCTAAAAATTCGCTTTTTCTATTAAAAATTCACATTTTGGGCAGAGATTTTGTTAATTTCTCTGCTCGTGCATGGGGTTGGGATGTAAATAATTGTGAATATTTGTAAATATTAGTAAATATTCTGTAAATCTCAATAAATTCTCTGTAAATGTTCTGTAAATATTTGGGGGTTTGGGGAAAAAAATTCAAAATACCTCCAAATTTTCATTAAAAAGGCGCCTGGAGCGGCAGAACTGCCAAAAAATATCATTAAAATAAGAATTATCATCCTGATGTTAATTATGGTAATTCTTGCTTCGATTTTGAGGTGTTTGAGGGAATTTAAGCTACCAAAGAATAAAAAAAAATAAACTTTAAGTAAGAAATAGAGTGAGGGGGGTGGAGCTGCAGTGGAAATAAAGGGAATAAAAGAAATATAAATTAAAAAATAAAAGAAAATGTACATTTTGTGCTGGATTCGCTTGGTTTGGGATGAAAATCAGCAAATCTGGGGTGTTTGGGGGTAAAATTTGACTTCCAGGAGAGCCAAAGGGAGCAAAATTCCCTTTAAGGGGGTGAAAGGAGCAAAAAATTGGGGGTTTTGGTCATAAAATCCACTCTTGTGTTCTTTTTTGGTTGGGGTCAGAGGAAAGCAAAACAAAAATGGGAAAAGTAATGGAAAATCCCAAATTTCCTCCTCTGGATTAAAAATTCCCATTTCTTTGAGTTAAAAATTCCCATTGCTGTGGATTAAAAATTCCTATCCTTTTAAAATTAAAATTTCCCCTTTTTTGAGGGAATTCCCAGCTCCAGCCCGGGATGCATGGAGGGATCGGGATGCGCTGGGACATGGGAACCTGGGATGAGCTGGGGAACGATGATCCCAAAAGAAACTGGGCAATGATGATCCTGGTGGGATGAGCTGCAGCATCCCATTGGGATGAGCTGGAGAATGGGAATCCTGGATGGTCTGCAGGACAGGGATCCCACCGGGATGTGCTGTAGGATCCCATTGGAATGAGCTCCAGGATGGGGATCCCACTGGGATGAGCTGTAGGATCGGGATCCCGCTGTGATGAGCTGCAGGATGATGATCCCATTGGGATGAGCTGGAGAATGGGAATCCTGGATGGTCTGCAGGACAGGGATCCCACTGGGATGAGCTGTAGGATGGGAATCCCACTGGGATGAGCTGCCCTTGGAATGAGCTGCAGGATGGGAATCCCACTGGGATGAGCTGCAGGATGATGATCCCACTGGGATGAGCTGTAGGATGGGGATCCCACTGGGATGAGCTGTAGGATCCCATTGGAATGAGCTCCGGGATGGGAATCCCACTGGGATGAGCTGCAGGATGATGATCCCATTGGGATGAGCTGTAGGATCGGGATCCCGCTGGGATGAGCTGCAGGATGATGATCCCACTGGGCTGAGCTGCAGGATGATGATCCCATTGGGATGAGCTGTAGGATCAGCTCGGTCTCCTGGGGTTATTCCCAATTCCGGGAGGTTCCTCCCTTCCCCTGCTGCCCCGGGGCCAGCGGGCTGTGGGGACCCGCAGGGACACACAGGGACACACGAGCTGCTGGCGCCCTCAGGCCTCTCTCCCACCGCGATTTTGGGGGAAAAAAGGGCATTTTTAGGCTTCTCCCAGCAGAGGTCCCCGGCTGCCTGGGAGCGAGCCCAGATCCCGGGGGGATCCACCTGCCCATGGGGCTGGAACAGAATTCCCAGGGGGTTTCTTCTCCTAATTCCTGATAAATGAGAGTTTATCCTATAAATTTATTCCCGATAAAAAGAGGAACGTGGCCCGGAAACCTCTCCTGGGTTTTGTTCTGGGTTCAAGGCAAGGGGAGTTTTCTGGGATATCCCAAAGGTGTTGTGACGTAGATTTTGATATCTGCAGGTGCAATCCCAAACAGAATTATTCCCAATATTTCAGGATCCCTTCACTGGGTTCCTGCAGGTGCAATCCCAAACAGAAATATTCCCAATATTTCAGGATCACTTCTCTTCACTCATTCCCTGCAGGTGTAATCCCACCAATAAAAATTCCCAGTATTTCAGGATAATTTGTCTCTACTCCTTTCCTGCAGGTGCAACCCCACGAATAAACATTCCCTGTCCCGGGACTGAGGGATTTGCCGCTTCACATCCTTTATTTGGGAAGGAAATGAAAGAAGTAAATAGATTTATTTTAAAATTTGGTGAAGACACCTGAGGTGACTGAAGTGACGGAACACCCGCGGGGGGAAACGCACCCACCCTGCCACCACAACTCATCAGCAGAAAAGGAGAAAACGCCCCAAAAAACCCCAAATCCATCCCGGCAGAGCGGACCCTTGACAAATCCCTTGAAGCCGAGCCTTGGTGCTGCAAATCTCGGTTTCAGTTTCAGGTCCCATCGCTATTTTGGTGTCGCCGCTGTCACCGAGGCAGGGCGGAGCAGAGGAAGGGGAGAGTGGGGAGGGTTTGTCTAAATTAGGAAATCACCCCAAAAATCTGCAGAGCAGAGCCACAACTGCTCCACACCCTGCTCGGGACCGATGGCTTTAATTTATCCACTAATTAAATTAATGTCAGGCTTAATTAGAGCTGGTTTCAGCACCCCTGGGGAATCCTCAAACCCATCCCAAACCCCTTCACACCCCAATTTTGGGTGGTTTCATCAAAATTTCCCATTCCTGCGGCTCTCAAAGCCCCAAAAAATATTTCAATGTCAGGATGGATGTGACTCAGGGCTGAGCTGGTTGGTGTCACTCATTAATTACTCATTAATTAGTTCTGATCCATGCCAGAGCAGTGCCAATGACTTTGTCCACATAATTTTGGGGGGAAACCTCAAAGATGTCAGAATTTGGCCACTTTTTGTCTGCCAAGGGCCTAGTTGTGATTAATTAATTAATTAATTAGTCACTCAGCAGTGATTAATTCCCAAACCAAAGGATCCTGGAATGGTTTGGGTGGGAGGGGACCTGAAACCCTCTCCAGTGCCATCCCCACCATGGCAGGGCCACCTCCCCTGTCCCAAGGTGGCCCAAACCCCGTCCAGCCTGGCCTGGGGCACTTCCAGGGGCGGAGCAGCCACGGCTGCTCTGGGAATTCCATCCCAGCCAGGAATTCCTGCCCAGAATCCCACCCAGCCCTGCCCTGTGGCAGTGGCAGCCATTCCCTGGGTGCTGTCCCTCCATCCTTGTCCTCAGGCCGTCTCCGATCTCCTGGAGCTCCTTGAGGCCCTGGAAAGGCTCTGGGGTGTCCCTGGAGCTTCTCCTTGCCAGGCTGGAGAAGCCCAAATCTCCAGCCCTGAGAGAGGAGGGATGGAATCCATGGATGGATGCATGGATGATGGATGGATGGATGGATGGATGATGGATGGATGGATGGATGGATGATGGATGGATGGATGGATGGATGATGGATGGAGGAAGGCAGGGATGGATGGAGGGACGGGTGAGGTTCCAGATGTGCCCCCGGGAGGTTCCCCCGTGTCCCCCCACTGCCCGGGGCCACTCCCCCTCTCCCCTCTCTGCACTCCCCCTCTCCCCTCTCCCGTCCCTCCCTCTCCCCTCTCTCCCCGCTCCCCCCCCATTTCCTGCGCCCCCGCAGCCCCGGATGCGGCTCCGGGCCCGAGGGGCCGCGGGCGCTTCCTGCCCGCACTGCGGGGCTCACCCCAGCCCGGCCCGGCCCCCGCGCACCGGGCACCGGGCATGAGGCATTGGGCACTGCGTACCGGGCTCTGGGCACTGGGATTTGTTTTAATTTAAGTGGAATTTAACGGAATTTATTGGAATTCAAATGGAATTTATTGGCATTTAAATGGCATTAAATGCGAATTTAATCCTTTCAAAGTTCAAGTCCAAGGATCTCCATGGGCAAGGGATGGGAGGAGATCCCGAATTTGATCCCAGGACAATCCCAAATCTCCAGGACACAAAGGCTAGAATTCCTAAAACACAAAAGATAAAAGGAAAAGGGGGAAAAGGAGGGAAAAAAGGGAGAAAATCTTTGGAAACAAGGGAGTTCAGGTTGAGTGAATTCCCGCCCCTGCAGGGATTTTCAGGGATTGGGATAAAGGGAAAATTGTGGATGCAATACTTGAGGGGAGCTCAAAAAGGGTAAAAAAAAAGGAATTTTGGGGTTTGGGTTGAAAGAAACCTCAGGATGGGCCAGGCTGAGATTCCAGAGGTTTTTGAGATGAGAAAAACTGAGGAAAAGGAGAATTCTGATGTTGGGATTGGAGTAATTTAAGTGGGAAACGGTAAAATTATGGAATATTCAGAGTAGGAAGGATGACCAGAGTGGTGGGAAAATCCCCCAAATCCTCAGGAATTGTGGCTGATTTGGGATTGGAGTGTTTGGGGTGGAATGCTGTGCCTGGGAATCCATCCCAAAACTCTCCAGGAGTGCAAGGGGTGGGGGGGACAAAAGAGCCCCCAAAAAATAAATATTCAAAATATTTAGGATCTTTTCACTCATTCCCTGCAGGTGCAATCCCATAAATAAATATTCCAAATATTTCAGGATAATTTCTCTCTTCTTCTTTCCCGCAGGTGCAACCCCATGAATAAATATTCCAATAAATATTTCAGGATCACTTTACTGGTTTCCTGCAGGCATAATCCCATAAATAAATATTCCTTGTATTTCAGAATCCTTCCTCTTCACTCATTCCCTGCTCACGCAATCCCATAAATAAATATTCCCGATATTCCAGGACCATTTCCCTGCTTTCCCGCTATACACTCCTCCTGCCGCGCACAAACCCCCAAGGGGGGAAGGAACATTTTTCCCCCTTCCCAAGGTGCCAAGGGGTTTTGCAGAGGAGTCTGCAAAAAATCCCTTTTGCAGAGGAGTCTCGGGCCAGGACAGCCGGTGGCGCTGGCGGAGCCGGGATCCGGGAATTTCGGGATAATGGGATTTACGGAGCGCTGCCGGCTCATCCCCGCGGAGCGCTCCATCGGGAACGCACCCACAGCGCGATCCCAGCCGGGCGCAGGAGTGGAGGGGGAAAAAAACCCCAAAATCCTCATTCCAAAGCGTTGGGGAATGATTAAAAAAAAAAAAAAAAAAAAATCCAAAATATCACCCGCGCTCAAACCCGCCCGCCCGGCCGCGCCGAGATCCGTGAACCGCAAATTTTACCGGAGCGTGCGGGCGGCGCCGCCATGAATGTACCGGGGAGAGGGGGGGGGACACGGGGACAAACTGGGACTGGCACCGGGCCATGGTGGTGACAGGGACGGGGCTCGGGGACTGCGGGTCACGGGCTCGGTGTCCCCAGCACGGGGAGAGCAGGGGGAGGAGGAGGAGGGGGAGGAGGAGGAGGAGCGCGCAGAGGGAGGCGGGGGGGCAGGAAACCCTCCTGGAAGTATGAAGGAGATGGTGGGAGGCTGCTGTGTGTGTTCCGACGAGCGCGGCTGGGCGGAGAACCCGCTCGTCTACTGCGACGGCCACGGCTGCAATGTGGCCGTGCACCAAGGTGAGCCCGGCGCGGCCCCCGAGCCCTCCCCGAGCCCCCCGAAACCCCCCGGGGACGGGGCGGGGTGAGGATGGGGGCGGCGGCGGAGCGGGGGGGGCGCTTTGTTTTAGCGCTATTGTTCCGAATAACGGTGTCGCCGCCGGTGCGGCGCGGCCGCGGGGGGGACACGGCGGGGACACGGCGGGGACACGGCGGGGGCAGCGGCGGAGCCCCCCGGGGTGGCGATTTGGGGGCGTTTCGGCGGTGCCCCCCCGGCTGAGCGGGGTGGGAAGAGGCTCTGCCGCCCCCAGCCCGGCCCGGGGGGTCGGGGGGAAGCAGGGGAGGGGGCGGCGGGGCCCGGAGCTGCCTCCTGCGAGGGGAGGGAGGGAGGAAGGCAGCCCTCCTCCTCCTCCTCCTCCGCCTCCGCCGCTCCCGGCGGCACGGGCGATTTGCATTTTAAATGACCCCGAGCCCGCCCCCAGCGCGCCGTAGCGGGCCCGCAAAGTTTGTCCTCGGCTCGGTGAACAAAACAAATCCGCATTAAAATCGGTATTCGAGGCGGCGGGGGCGCGGCGGTCCCTGCTCGGTTTGTTTGGAATGCGCCGAGGGTTCCGGGCTGCCCGGGCCGCGCTCTTTGCCCGGGTGTTGTTATCCCGTTCCTGTCTCGGGTGTTGTTATCCCGTTCCTGTCCCGGGTGTTGTTTATCCCATCCCTGGCCCGGTGCATCTCCAGCTCTTCCTGCTCTCTCGTTTGTTCCCAGTGCTCGCTCCTGGCTCTGGGTGTCCGTGGGTCCGGCTCTGTCCGTGTGTCCATCCCTGCCCTTGTCCGTGTGTCCAACCCTATCCCTGTGTCCATCCCTGTCCCTGTATCCATCCCTGTCCCTGTGTCCATCCCTATCCCTGTGTCCATCCCTGCCCCTGTCCCTGTGTCCATCCCTGCCCCTGCCCGTGTGTCCGTCCCTGTCCCTGTGTCCATCCCTGTCTGTGTGTCCATCCCTGCCACTGTTCCTGTGTCTGTTCCTGTGTCCATCCCTGTCCCTGTCCCTGTGTCCATCCCTGCCCCTGTCCCTGTGTCCATCCCTGTCCCTGTGTCCATCCCTGTCCTTGTGTCCATCCCTGTCCCTGTCCGTGTGTCCAGAACAGCTCCAGAGGGTCAGGAACAGTTTGAGAGAGGCAGGAGCTGTTCCAGAGCGTCAGGAGGAGTTCTGGATTTTCCAAACCAGATCCAGGGGGGCAGGAGCAGTTTCAGATTTTCAAGAACAGTTCCAGAGGTTCAGGAAGAGTTTTTAGGGGTGAGGAGCAGTTCCAGAGTGTCGGGTAGAGTTCCAGCTGTTCAAGAACAGTTTTTGAGGGGCAGGAACTGTGTCAAATCTTCAAGAACAGTTTTTGAGGGGCAGGAACTGTTTCGGATTTTCAAGAAGAGTTTTAGAAGCACAGGAGCAGTTCCAGAGGGTCAGGAATGGTTTTCAAGGGTCAGGAGCAGTTTCAGATTTTCAAGAACTGTTCTAGAGCATCAGGAAGAGTTTGGGATTTTCAAAACCAGATCCAGAGGGTCAAGAAGAGTTTTGGATTTTCAAGAAGAGTTTCAGCAGTGCAGGAGCAGCTGCAGAGGGGCAGGAACAGTTTCAGATTTTCAAGAACAGTTTCAGAGCATCAGGAAGAGTTTGGGATTTTCAAGAAGAGTTCCAGAGGCGCAGGAAGAATTTCAGAGGGTCAGGAACAGTTTTTAGGGGTGAGGAACAGTTCCAGAGTGTCGGGTTGAGCTCCAAATATTCAATAACAACTTTTAAGGGTCAGGAACAGTTTCAGATCTTCAAGAACAGTTTTGGATTTTCAAGGAGAGTTTCGGAGGTGCAGGAGCAGCTCCAGAGGGTCAGGAAAAGTCTCTGAGCCTGGTTCGGGTCTCAGTCTGCGCCTGTGGGAAGCTCAAGGAGTTTATTTGGGGTTTTGGGGGGCCCTGCAGGATGTGGTGATTCCCCTTTTGGAGCCCGGCCCAGCCCCTGCGGCTTTGGGGAGGTTTTTATTCCCCAAATAGCTCAAACCCCAAAAATGAACCCTGGGGCTCATCCTGCTTGGGGAAAAAAACAGGAAATAAACAGGGAAAACAGGGAGAAAAATAGGCAAAAATGGGGAAAAGCCCAGGGAAAGGGGGAATAAAAGCAGGAAGTAAACAGGGAAAACACAGAGAAGAACAAGGAAGAAAACAGGAAATAAACAGGGAGAAAAAAGAGGAGAAAACAGGGAAAACTGGGGAAAACCAGAGGAAAATGGTAAAAAACAGGGAAGAAACAGGGGAAAAGCAGTGGAAAATGGGGAAATCAGGGAGAAATAGGGTAAAACAGGGAAGGAAACTGGGAAGTAAACAGGGGGAGTGAAATTCCCGGGAAGCCCCGGGTCCATCTTTAGCTCGGGCTGAGCGCCAAGAACGAGCTCAGCTGGAGCCAGCAGGGGCTGCCAGGAGAAAACAGGGAAAAACAAGGGGAAAATGCGGAATATGAGCTGAAAATAGAAATTATTAATGTCCTTAACTCATTTATAGAGCCCTTGTTACCCATGAGATGGTCCTGTGAATATCCTGAATTTTTGATGGGAAGATTGTGTCCCAAAGAGGAGAAAAAAACCCGAAACAAGGGGAAAAAAGTAGAAAATGAACTAAAAATACAATTTATAAATGCCCTTAACCCCTTCTTGGAGCCTCCATTTTCCACCCATAGTTTTGTCAGTATTTTACATTTTTATTTTATTTTATTTTATTTTGCATTTTTTGCATGATTTCTTGGTGCTGATCCTGTTTTTCTCCCTGATTTTCCTCCTGTTTATTTCCAGCCTGCTCCAAACATTTTTAAATCCCCAAGAAATCAAAAATAAACCTGTTTAAAAATGGTTTAATTTGTTTTTTTTTTCCTTTTTTTCTAGCTTGTTATGGAATTGTCCAGGTTCCCACTGGCCCCTGGTTCTGCAGGAAATGTGAATCCCAGGAAAGAGCCGCCCGGGTGGTGAGTAGGGAGAAATCCTGGATGGGGTTCTTCAAGATTTTTGGGGTTTTTCGAGATTTTTGGGGTTCGTGAGAGGCGGAAGGAAGGAGCAAAGAGAGATAAAAACTCAAAATTTTTTTTTTACTCTGAGTCACCACTTTCGGTTTTACTCCTCAACCACAGCCCCTAACACCAGCCCTAAAAAAGCCCCAGAAGCAAAGCTTCACCCTCAGGGTTGAAATCCGTTTTTTAGGGCTTTTTTTGAGGTGTTTTTTTCCCCAAAACCACCTCAATCCTCATCTCATGGCCTTTTTCTAGCAGCAGCTCCTTTTTGAGGAAAAATCGGGGATTTTCTGGTCCTAAACTTGGAATTAAATGGATGAAATTTGAATTTATAGATTAAATTTTATGCAATTTGACTTTTATTGATGAAATTTGAATTTTATTGATGAAATTTAAGTTTTGTTGATTAAATCTGATGAAATCTGAATTTTCTCACTGAACTCAGGTGAATTTTGGTGTTTTTTCTTCCTTCCAGAGGTGTGAGCTGTGTCCCCACAAGGACGGAGCCCTGAAGCGCACGGACAACGGGGGTGAGCAGCTCCCAGCCACGGAATTCCCGCTTGGAAAATCCCAAATTCCACCCTCCCCCTTTTCCCAAAAAATTTCCTTTTTCAAGCCTCCAAGAAACAGGATTGTTTTCCCTGCCTGAGTTTGGGTTGGCATCAAAACGAGCTCAAAATTGTGGGATTTTGGGGTCGATCCCACAGGAATTTCCCAATCTGTGGGATTGTGGTGGGATCCAGGTCCCATCCCAGAGGATTTTCCATGCGGGATTCTCCTGAAGATTTTTTTGGGGTGGAGGTTTCTTTGGGATCGAGAATTTTTTGGAATGAAAAGTTTTTGGCATGGAGTTTTTTATGTGGATGAAGCTTTTTTGTGGAATGAAGGGTTTTTTTGGGGTTGTAGTTTTTTTGGGATAGAGATTTTTTGGGCTGGAGGTTTTTTTTTGGATTCCCGGACTGAATTCCCATTTTCCCTTCCTTTTCCAGGCTGGGCCCACGTGGTGTGTGCCCTGTACATCCCCGAGGTGCAGTTTGCCAACGTGCTCACCATGGAGCCCATCGTGCTCCAGTACGTCCCCCACGACCGCTTCAACAAGGTAAAATCTGGGATTTCGGGATTTCAGGATCATCCCGTCCTCCCCGTGGCTCCTTCCTGGTTTGTCCTGACCCCACGGCTGCTCGGATTCTGTTAAAAACCAAGGAAATCCATGGATCTGCCAGGAAATTGTTGGTCTTCTCCATCGGTCTTCCCCAAATCAATGGAATTTCAGGAATTTCTTGGTGGAACGACTGGAGTCAGCTGGATCCATGGAATTCCGTGTTGGTTCCTCCACATTTGGATGGGTTTTGGGGGAGAAAATGGGAATCTGAGGAATTTCTTGGTGGAATGAGTGGATCTGTGGAATTCCATGTTGGATCCTCCCCGTTTGGATGGGTTTTTGGAGGAGAAAAATGGAGTTTGAGGAATTTCTTGGTGAAACAACTGGAGCCAGCTGGATCCATGGAATTCCATGTTGGTTCCAATGGGACAGTTGGGATTTTAGGGAAAAAGGGAGAAGTTTTGTGCATCCCACCAAGGAATATCTTGGAATCTTAGAAATCCCTCAAAATTTCCTCGATACCCCAGAAATTCCTTCACAGGAGCAGAAGGCGGCGAAGGCAGAGTTGGAACTCGCCAAGCTCCAAAACCCCTCCCAACCCAACCCATTCCATGAGATTTGGGAATTCCTGGAGGCTTTTCCTCTTGGGAAAAATGGCTTTTCCCACTTTTTTCCCCCATCCCAGACCTGCTACATCTGCGAGGAGCAAGGCCGGGAGAGCAAGGCGGCCTCTGGGGCCTGCATGGCCTGCAACCGCCACGGCTGCCGCCAGGCCTTCCACGTCACCTGGTGAGATTCCCGGGAATTCTCCTCTGGAATGCGCCCCCAGCTGCTCCTTCCCTGCCCTGCCTTTGGGGTCTCCTTCCCCGAGGGTTGTGGGGTTTGGGGTTGATCCCTCCACAAGGTTATTTAGGGCTGGAATTGCCTCTTCATCCTCCTCACTCAGGAGGTTTTTCCAGGGAGTTCCTGGAGTTTGGGAATTCCATTGGAACCTGTGGAATCTGACGGAATTATCCTGGGTTTTTTTGTTTTGTTTTGTTTTCATGCTGATTTTTCAATTTTTCCCCTGTTTTCCCACTGATTTTCTTGGGTTTTCACTGTTTTTCTGCCAACATTCCTGGATTTTCCTGGGTTTTCCCTGTTTTCCCGGGATCAGTGCGCAGATGGCCGGGCTCCTGTGCGAGGAGGAGGTGCTGGAGGTTGACAATGTCAAATACTGCGGCTACTGCAAATACCACTTCAACAAAATGGTGAGATCCAGGAATTCCAGGGATTTCGGGAATTCCTAATTATTTAGGGAACTTTTATTTATTTGGGGAATTTCATTTGTTTTGGGAATTTTATTTCTTGAGGGCAATTTTTATTTCTTTAGAGAATTATTTATTTGTTTAGGAAATTTTCATTGATTTCAGGAATTTTTATTCAATTTGGTGGATTTGATTTATTTAGGGAACTTTCATTTATTTTGGGACTTTTCATTTATTTAGGGAATTTTCATTTATTTTTCTTCCCCTTTTCCCTCTTCCCTTTCCCCTTTTCCTTCTGTTTTTTTCCTGTTTTTCCCCTTTTTTCCCCATTTCGCTCCCGTTTTCCCCCAGACCTCGCGCCATTCCGGGAGCAGCTCCTTCCTCCCGGGCAGGAGGAGCCGCTCGGCGTCCCCAGCCCAGGAGAAGCACCTGTCCCACCACGAGCGGCCAAAAAAGGTCAGAAAATCCCTCAAATCCCCCAAATTCCACAAATTCCCAAAACTAATGGGATTTGTTTATGGGATCTGGTGCTGGAAAACTGCAGGAATAGGGATTTATTTGGACTTCCTTATGGGATCTGCCACTGGAGAGCTGTAGGAATGGGGATTTATTTGTATTTTTTTAATGGGATCTGTGCTGGAAAACAATGGGAATAGGGATTTCTTTATGGGATCTGCTCCTGCAAAACTGCTGGAACGGGGATTTATTAAAATTTCTTTATGGGATCTGGTGCTGCCCTTCCCAGCACTGGGAATTCCAGCATTCCAGAGGTTCCTGTTTTGTTTTTTTTTCCAGAGCCGCAAGGACAAGGAGAGGCCGAAGCAGAAGCACAAAAAGCGGCCGGAGTCCCCCAGCAGCCTCCCCCCAGCACCCGTGGCCGTGGCTGCCGAGAAGGTACTGGGGCCATGGGGTGGGAAAATCCACCAGGAAAATGGGAAAGGGCAGGAAAATCCACCCAAAAAAAAAACCAGGGAAAAGAGGCAAGAAAATCCACCCAGAAAACTGGGAAAAGGGCAGGAAAATCCACCAAAAAACAGGGAAAAGAGGCAGGAAAATTAACCCAGAAAACAGGAAAAAGGGGCAGGAAAATCAACCCAGAAAACTGGGAAAAGAGCATTCTCATCGGGCCATTTCCACCTCCCCTTCCCTTCCCGAGGAAAAATCAGGATGATTTCCACACTCCCACCGAGCCCATAAATCCAGGAGGGTTTAACTCACACATCTGGGGCTGGCGGGAGAAAATCCCAATTCCCGCTGCTCTCCCCCCGCAGTTCCCCTGTTCCCATCCCTTCAAATTCCGGGCACATCTGGCGCCTGCAGCTGTCGGGGGATTAAATCCAGGGATGGGTTTGGATCCCAGGATTTATCCCAAGGAGGGCTTGGCCGGGGTCAGGGATGTCAGGAAGGTCCCACATTTTGGGCCATCCCATAATTACAGGAATATTTTAAATTTTGGTTGTAATGTTACCCAAAACTGGTGAATTTGGAGCCCTCAGCTCTGGATTTGAAGGGATTTGGGACTTGAGGGATCTGGGTTTGGGTTCATCCCTCTCTCCCCCCTGCTGAAGTCCCACAATTCTCCCTGTCATCCTGAAATCCTGGATTTCCTGGCATCTGCCCGGGTTCTTCACCCTCCTGTCTCCCCTGGAGGGAATTCCTCAGCTGGAATTTGGGAACATCTGGTGCTGCTCCAACCCCTGGAAATATTCCCTGCTGGAGCTTTGGGATGGCTGCAGGGATCCCAGGGAATCTCCTGTCCCATCCCGAGGATGAGGAAACTCCCTGGAAATTCCCATGGGGAATCTCCAGTCCCATCCTGAGGATGAGAAAATTCCTGCTCCGGAGGGGGAAAATAGGGAAAATCAGGAAAAGGAGCCCCGGCTGCAGCCAGCTCTGGCTCCTGGGGTCACGCCCGTGTCTGTCCCCTGCCAGGGCTCCAGTGGCCACCATGAGGCCACCAAGGAGAGCTCGGAGGTGGCCAGGGCAGAGGCCAAGGGCAGGAAATCCTCGAGCCACGGCAGCAGCCACAAGGGGAAGAAGACGGGAAGCGGGAAAAGCTCCGGAGGCTTCGGATCCACCCCGCCCGGAGGAGCCTTCCAGGCGGCCGGTGAGGGGCAGGAGGAGGAGGAGGAGAGGGAGAGGGAGGAAGGAGAGAGGAGAGGGATGGAGGAGGAAGAGAAGAGGAATGAAGGAAGAAGAGGATAGGGGTGAGGGAGAAAAGAGAGGAATGAAGGAGGAGGAAGAGGAGAAGGAGGAGGGAGAGGAAGGAGGAGGGGAAAGGGGAAAGAGGGGAGGAAGGAAGGAGGAGGAAGAGGAGAGGGATGAAGGAGAAAAGGAGAGTGATGAAGGAGGAGGAAGAGGAGAAGGAAGAGGAGAGCAATGAGGGACAGGGAAGAGGAGCGGGATGGAGGAGGCAGAGGGGAAGGATGAAGGAGAAGAGCAGAGCGATGAAGGAGGAGGAAGAGGATGAGGAAGAGGAGAGCAATGAGGGACAGGGAAGAGGAGCGGGATGGAGGAGGCAGAGGGGAAGGATGAAGGAGAAGAGCAGAGCGATGAAGGAGGAGGAAGAGGATGAGGAAGAGGAGAGCAATGAGGGACAGGGAAGAGGAGCGGGATGGAGGAGGCAGAGGGGAAGGATGAAGGAGAAGAGCAGAGCGATGAAGGAGGAGGAGGAGAGCGATGAAGCACCAGGACCCCTCCCCTACCCCGCGTGTCCCCAGGCTCCTCCTGCGGCCTGCCCGGCTCCCAGGACTTCGCGCCCTTCCCCAAGCTGGAGCAGGAGGACGAGAAGTTCCGCAAGGCCGCCAGCTCCAGCTCCAGCTCACACTGCTCGCCGCTCTCTGAGGGCCCCAAGGCCGACGTCTTCGAGCAGAAGGTCATCTTCTCCGGCTTTGGCTCCATCATGCGCTTCTCCACCTCGGCTGTGGGCCAGCCGCGAGCCCGCGACGCCTCCCCCGTGGACTACAAAGCCTCCAGCACCCTTGGTGGCCCTTCAGGTGGCGGCACAGGTGGCACGGCGGGCGCCACCGGGGGCGGCCACAAGCGGATGCCGTCGCTGGGCGCCGAGGAGGGAGAGGTGCTCAAGGAGAAGAAGCACAAGGGCAGCAAGAAGAACAAGCACGGCCCCGGCAGGCCCAAGGCAGGCAAAGGCAAAGAGGTTTTGGGGGCCCAGCTGGCTGGGTCCACCTCCACCTCCTCCTCTCCCTTCTCCGGGGGATCCCTCGTCAGCTCCAGCGTTGGGAATTCTTCCCGGAGCTTCAGCCACCCCGGGAGTCTGCCCAGCCTCAGCATGGAGTCGCCGCTGCTGGGCTCAGGTGGGTTCCCTCTTGAGGGATTCAGGTGTGCTCAGGTCTCCTGAACAGAATTTTCCAGCCTTTTCCAGCACATTTAGCCATGTCCAGACCTGCCTGCAGAGGGTTCTGTCCTTTGAATCCATAAAAATCCACATCCTGTTCCATCCCCACCTTTACCCTGGAAGTCTCCCCTGGATCAGCTTCCTGAAATTTGGGGTGCAGATCTGAGCTGGGAACATCCCAAACCCTTTCTGCTCCAACTTGCCCAGCCAGAGCTGAATTCCCAGGTGGATAAAGGGGAATATTCCATGACCCCAAATTAGGGACTCTCTGGAGTGGTTCAATTTCCTTCCTGGATTGGGAAGGGATGCTGGGCTGGGGACAGCTGGTACATGGGACAGGAAGGGGTTAAGGCAGCCAGGAGAGGAGGGGCTCTGACACTCAATCCCGAGTGTTCCCAATCCTGAGTGTTCCCTCTTCAGACTATTCCCTGTCTGTGTGTTCCCATTCCTGAGTGTTCCCCATCCCTTCCCGCTGCTTCCAGAGGGGAAAGGTGAGGAGGGAATGGCGGCTGCCTGACCCTTTGGAGCAGGAATTGAGGAGGGAGTTGTGGCTCCCTGACCCTTGGGAGAAGGGAGGAGGGGACGGAATGGTGGTTCCATAACCCGTTGGAGAAGTGTGACAGGGAGGAAGGGAGAGAGGGGGGAAAAGAGGAGGAAGTGGTGGCTCCAATAACGCTTGGGAGAAGCAGGATCAGAAGGAATCTCCTCTCCCTGGGGAAGGGCGGGATCAGAAGGAATCTCTCCCTTGGGAGAGGCGGGATAAGAAGGAATCTCCTCTCCCTGTGGATTAGTGGGATAAATTGGAATCCCTCCCTGGGGAGAGGCAGGATAAGTTGGCATCTCGCTCCCGCAGGGATCTACACGAGCAACAAGGACCCGATCCCGCTGGGCGCGGCGCTGCGGGCCGTCTGCAGCACGCCGCTGCCCTCGGGGCTGCTCCCGCACCAGGGCGGCGCCGCGCTGCCCCAGCTCAGCCGCTCGCCCTTCGCCAGCTCCATCCCCGCATCCTCCTCCTCCGCCGGCTCCACCACGCAGGTGAGACCCAGGATTCGGGACTGGGGACGTGCGGGAATGGGGAACGTCGGGAATGGGGAATGTCGGTCGGGACTGGGGACAGTTGGGAATGGGGACAGCTGGGAATGGGGACACTTGGGAATGGGGACGGTCAGGAATGGGAACAATTGGGAACGCGAACAGTCAGGAATGAGAACACTCAGGACAGGGAACAGTTGGGAATGGGGACAGTCAGGAATGGGAACACTCAGCAGTGAGAACACTCAGGGAACAGTTGGGATTGGGGACAGTTGGGATTGCAGACAGTCGGGATTGGGGGCAGTCGGGATTGGGGACAGTTTGGAATGGGGACAGTTGGGATTGGGAACAGTCGGGATTGGGGACAGTCGGGATTAGGAGCACTTCCACCGGGAAGAGCAATTGGATCCACACCATTCCCAGGGCTCCCAGCCAGCACTGGGAATGTGCCAAGCCTCTCACCAGACTTCCAGGAGATATTTTTAACACAGGAGCTGGGAAGAGCTGCCGTAACGAGGACATTTCCCTGTTTCCTGTGCAGGTGTTTTCCCTGGCGGGTTCCACCTTCAGCCTCCCTTCCTCGCACATTTTCGGGAGCCCGCTGACGTCTGGGCTGTCCCTGAACCCCCTCCTGAGCCAGCCGGAGAGCAGCCGGGCAGGTACGTGAGCTCCCAGGTATGTCCGAGTTGGCATTCCCGAGGGCTCTCCCGCCAGGACAGGAGGCCACCGCTGCATTCCAGCTTTTCCAGCTGCTCTGCCTCGGGGTGGCAGCCAGGGCTGCCACGGGGACAGGACAGGGTCGGCGCATTTGCCAGCAGCACCTCGGGAATGTCCCTGGAGAATTGGGTGTTCCAGGAGAATGAATGTCCCTGGATAATGAGTGTCCCTGGAAAATGAGTGTCCCTGGAGAATCGGTATCTCGGGATCATGAGTGTCCCTGGGTGATGATGGGTGGCCCTGGACGATGGGTGGCCCTGGATGATGGGTGTTCCTGGAGAATTGGATGTTCCTGGGGAATGGGTGTCCCTAAAGACCCTAAAGATCATCCATGGGCAGGGACACCTCCCATTATCCCAGAGTGCTCTAAGCTGCCCTTGGACACTTCCAGGGAGGGATCAGCCAAGCTTCTCTGGGAATTCCATCCCAGCCCCTCCCCACCCTCACAGGGAGGAATTCCTTCCCAAACTCCATCTATCCCTGCCCTATCCCAGTTTAAACTCATTCCCTCTGTCCTGTCCCTGGTCCCAAGCCCCTCTCCAGCTCTCCTGGGGCCAATTCCAGCACTGGAAGCTGCTCCAGGATCTTGTACTGGGAGATTCTGGCCACATCCAGGAATTATGGATATAACATGGATTATTCCTGCCTGGAAGAGTGTCCCAGTAGGACATTCCCGAGAGGATGAGGGAGCCAGGATCCCCCGGCTGTGTCTGGAGGAGCTGCCGGGCCCCAGCTGGATTTGCTCATTCCCAGCAATAGGAAATCCCTGCTCCGGGCATCCCGCTGGGAATCCTGGCATTCCCTGCAGGAGATTCCCGGCATTCCTGCACGTGGGAATGTGTGGGGAAGGAGAGGAGGGGCAGGGAGGCAGCTGGGGCTGGAGCCACCACATCTGACAAGGCCCAGGGCGAGGGGAGGGAGTGTTCCAGGGATGAGAAGATAAATGTGGGATTTATCCTGGATTACCCTTGGAATGGCAGATATCCTGCACATGTGCACAGCAGCCCCATCCCAGATTTCCTGGGGCACAGGGATGACTTTGGAGGAAGGTTCTGGATGCCAAAGCTGAGCTGGGCACTGCTGAGGGCACATCTCACATCCTGGGGGCAGTTTTGGGATCTTCCCAAGAAGGACATGGAGGGGCTGGAACATGGCCGGGGAAGGGTTTGGAGTGCCAGGAGTGGCTGAGGGAGCTGGGAATGTTTATCCTGGAGAAAAGGGGGATCGGGGGGATCTTGTGGTTCTGCACAAGTCCCTGACATGAGGGGACAGCCGGGGGGGTCAGGCTCTGCTCCCAGGGAATGGGGACAGGAGGAGCGGGAACGGCCTCAGGCTGGGCCAGGGGAGGTTTGGGTTGGATATTTGGGGAATTTCCTCATTGAAAGGGTGGTCAGGCACTGGAACAAGTCCCCATCCCTGGAAATGTTCCAAACCGCATGGATGTGGCACTTGGGGACAGGGCCGGGCTGGGTTAATGATTGCCCTCCTGACCTTGGAGGGCTTTTCCACCCGAACCATTCCATGATTCCCTCGAAGCTCCTTAGGGAGCACCTGGAAGCCTCCAGGATCCCGGGCCGGCTTTGGGGGAAGGATCCTCAATCCCGGCTGACCTTGAAGCTCTGCTGCAGCCTGATTATGTCAGTCCCTGCGCAGTGACAGCCGATCCCCCGGGATTACCGGATCCAGCCGGGGCCGGGGGCAGGGCTGGCACGGGATTTGTCCCTCCCTCCCTGCGGCCCCATCCCGGGAAAACCGGCTCCAGGCTTTGCAAAGCTCCGCCTGGCCCGGCGCGGAGGGGGCAGAGCGGGCCGGGGTGACCTTGCCGGGGTGACCGCCCCGGCCGTGCCGAGGTGCCAGGCGGTGCCAGGCTGTGCCAGCCGCTGCTGCCGGGGGCGGCGCCGCCGGGGCCGCGCTGCGCTGCGCGGGGCGGCGCTGCTCGGTGCGCTCGGTGCTGCCCGGTCCCGCTCGGTGCTGCCCGGTCCCGCTCGGTGCTGCCCGGTCCCGTTCGGTGCTGCCCGGGGCGCTCGGTGCTGCCCGGTCCCGTTCGGCGCTGCTCGGTGCGCTCGGTGCTGCCCGGTCCCGCTCGGTGCTGCCCGGGGCGCTCGGTGCTGCCCGGTCCCGCTCGGTGCTGCCCGGTCCCGTTCGGTGCTGCTCGGTGCGGTTCGGTGCTTTCCGGTATCGCTCGGTTCTGGTGCCGCTCGGAACCACTTGGTGCCCCTCGGTGCTCCCCGGTACCACTCGGTGCTGGTGCTGCCCGGTACCACCCGGTGCCCCCCACCGGGCGCTCACCGGGCACTCACCGGGCTCCGGCCGTGCCGGGCGTCGCTGACCCCGGCCCCTCTGTCCCTGTCCCCGCGCAGAGCCCGACCTGGAGGATTGCGGCTTCGGCTGCCGAGGGACATCCCCGCAGGAGAGCCTGTCCTCCATGTGAGTGTCCCAGGGGACAGCGGGGACACCATGGGGACACCATGGGGACAGCCTGGGGGGGACGGAAACAGCTCCTGCCCCGCTCCTTGGGGTGTGGGATGGGATGGGATGGGATGGGATGGGATGGGATGGGATGGCCCAGGTTTGCTTTCCCAGCCCCAGCCAGGACTGAGCTCACCTGGGGCTCACCTGAAGCGCAGCACAGGAGCCTCAGCCTGGGGGGCTGTGGCTGCTGGGGCCAGGCAGAGGACGATGGGAGCAGGAATGGAGCAGGGAATGGAGCAGGGAATGGAGCAGGGATAGAGCAGGGAATGGAGCGGGAATGGAACGCGAGCAGAACAGGGCCCCCTGACGCCCCCGGCACCCCCAGGTCCCCCATCAGCAGCCTGCCGACCCTCTTCGACCAGACTGTGTCGTGCAGCAGCAGCGGGCAGCTGGACAATGTCCCGCAGGCCACCCCCAACATCGAGCAGCTCCTGGAGAAGCAGGGCAACGGCGAGGCCGGGGTGAACAGTGAGTGCGGCCGGGGGGCGGTGGGGCAGCTCCCGGGGCTCTCGGGGAGGGACCCGCTGGGATTTTGGGATTCTGCCCGGGGGGAAGCAGAGCCGGGTGGGGACAGCCCCAGTGTGGGCCAGGGGGAGGAGCTGGGGCAGCGCTGTGGGGCTGGTCCGTCCCTCTCTGGGCTTTGGTTGTGAATCCTGTGATCCCCTTTCCTCTTTCCTCCCTTTCCCCCCCGCAGTTGTGGAGATGCTGAAGGCGCTGCACTCACTGCAGAAGGAGAACCAGCGGCTGCAGGAGCAGATCATGACACTGACGGCCAAGAAGGAGCGGCTGCAGCTGCTCAATGTCCAGCTGTCTGTCCCCTTCCCCGTGGTCACCAGCAGCAACGGCCCGGGCAGCCAGGCCCAGTACATCCTGCCCGCCAGCGGTGAGGCACCGGGGCTGAGGGCTCCAGGGCTGAGGGCTCCGGGGCTGAGGGCACCCAGGCACGTGTCCCTGTGCCCCAGGGGTGGCTGAGGGGTCACAGCAGGCAGGCTCTGCCCCACGGCCACCTCAGGGTCCAACCCTGACTCTGCTCCCTCGCCCCTCTCCCCTCCCAGTCTGCACCGGTGACTCCCTGAGCCTCAGCAAGAGCCCGCCGTGCAAGAACAGCTTCGGCATTGAGAACTCGCTCTCCACATCCTCTGAGGTACAGCGGCCCCTGCGGCCGCCAGCGGCCGGGCAGGGCCTGGGACAGGGGCAGCGCAGCAGCCCCGGGGCTCAGTAGCCAGCTGATAAAGCCTGCTAGCCCAGGCTCAGAGATCAGGTTCCCCCTGCGGTGCCCGAGGGCTGGGTAGAGTAGCTGAGAGCGCCTCCAGGTGATCCTGGACATCCAGCAGGGCTGGACCCGAGCTCTGAGACCCCTCTGAGTTCTGGGACCCCTCGAGCCACCCGACCCCCCCTTGCCACCCCCAGCTGCCCCGAGCAGCCGCCCCAGCCCGATGCTCTGTGTCCGTTTCTCCCCCAGGACCCTCACTCGGGCTGTCCCAGCAGGAGCAGCTCCTCCCTGTCCTTCCACAGCACGCCCCCGCCCCTGCCCATGCTGCAGCCCAGCCCTGCCTCGCTGCCCCTGCCCGGGGCGCAGCAGGTGAACGGCCTGGCCCGGGTGGCAGGCGGGGGGCTGGCCGCAGCCTCGGGGGCCAGCCACGGCCTCTCGGCGGTGCCCATGGTGGACGGCCTGCTGGGCAGCCTGGCCGGAGCCCAGCAGATGCCCCTCAACGGGATCCTGGGGAGCCTGAACGGAGCGCAGCCCGCGCAGCCTCCCAGCGCGCCCCCGGCCCTGCAGCTCTCCACCAGCCTGAGCAGGTGAGAATGGGCAGCCCTGCCCTCTCCAGCCCAGTTCAGCTCCGGGGGGGAGGGAGGGAGTGGCTCTGGCCATGCTGACCGCTCTGGAGAGCTGTCCCCAAGCACGGGGGAGCCTGGCTTAGTGCCCGGTGTTCCCAGGTGATGCCAGGCGTTGTGTCCGCAGGAAGGGGGCCAGCAGGAATTTTAGCAGCCACTAAACTGGACCCCTTGTCCCTCACAAGCTGTGGAATTATCCCTGTATTCCTGGTGGATTTACCTGCGGCGTGTTCCCCCAGAGAGCTGCAGAGTTCAGCCAAGGCATTTCCCAGCTCCTGCCAAATGTGCTTCTCACAAACGTGCTCCTCCCTCACTCCTGCACCTGGGATGCTGCTGGGCATGGAAGGAAATCTCTTTATCTCCTGTGTCTCTGTGTTCCCGCAGCGTGGCCAGCCTGAGCCCCCTGACGGAGCAGCAGCGGCACGTCCTGCAGCAGCACGAGCAGCAGCTGCAGCAGCTGCAGCAGCTCCTGACTTCCCAGCCGCTTAACCCGGTGAGGGAGGGAGGGCAGGGTGGTGGTGCTGGGAAAAGCTCAGAGCACAGAGGAAAATCTGAAATTAAAACCAGAGGGTCCCTCCTGTCCCCAAATCCTCTGAGCCTTTTGAGGCTGAACCCACCGTGGGCTGGGTGAGGGAATTCCGAACTGGTTTGGGAATTTGGGATGGGGAGCATCCCAAATCCCAAGGAGCAAAGCTCCAGGCAGGGAGTGTGGCAGCTCCTGGGGAGGGGAGTTGGAATTTCGGCTCTTTTTGTACCAAAGGGAAGAAGTTTAATCTGAGTTTGCCACATCCTGGGGGGTGAGAAGGTGGGAGCTCCAGGAAATCGGGAGGGGGAAATCAGGAGAGCTGTTCCCTCCTGGAGTCATCCAGGGATGGAAATCCCATGGATCCCAGGATGCAAATCCTGCTGGATCCTGGGCTGGCCCCGGGCCCAGGGGAGAGGCAGAACGTGCCAAGGATCCTGCTGGGGGTTAGACAGAGATAAAACCCGAATTGTTTCAATCCCAGGCAGCTCAGCCGTGCCTGTGCACGTTCACACGGGGAGTGGAGGTGCTGGGGGGCACCGAGGGTGGCTCAGGGTTTTGGGGGCACCGAAAGGCCCAGGCAGCTGCTCCGGCGTTCTTGGCTCCCTGCCTGCACGCCCTGTCCTGGGAATGGAGGTGGAGAGGTGGCAAACAGGTCCTGAGGTGGCAGACCCCAGCCCCTGGCCCTGCAGAGACCTCGGCACTGTCCCCACCCTGCCCAGGGTGACACGGGAGTGCCAGCAGCGCTGTCCCCGGGCTGGGCCGTGCCTGTTCCACCCAGGAGCCCAGCCCACTGCTCTGGATGCATTTCTGGGTCAGGCTATTTTTATATCCCGGGAAAAGCCAGTTTCCAAGGGCAGCTGATGCCACCGTGTCACCCACGGGGACAGGACAATGGCAGCTCTGGCTGCCTCGAGGGTCGATGGTTGCCATAGCGATTCCTGCGGTTTTCCCAGATTTCAGGGAAGTTTTCCCGGATTTCAGGGCATCCCTCGGGATGCAGGTGAGCCCTGAGCCTGCTCACCTGGAATTCAGGAAGGAATTCAGAGCCAGTTTGGGATTTCGGGGTGGTGAATTCCACAGATTTGAACTTGCTGCATTGATGGGTTGGAACTGTGGGGGATTTGTGTCAGAACTCTCTGTCTCCACTCTGTCCCTGCTCTGTCCCTGCTCTATCCCCTCTCTGTCCCCTCCAGCTGAGGGCATTGTCCCTGCTCTGTCCCCTCTCTGTCCCCACTCTGTCCCCTCTGCTGAGGGCATTGTCCCCGCTCTGTCCCGTTTTTGTCCCCGCTCTGAGCCATGTCCCGGCCGTTCCTGCAGGAGCAGCAGGCGCTGGTGTTCCAGATGATGCAGCAGATCCAGCAGAAACGGGAGCTGCAGCGGCTGCAGATGTCGGGCTCGTCCCAGCTGTCCCTGCTGGCCGCCACCTCGGCCCCGCTGCACCCCAGCCCCAGCGCGCTGCTGACCTCGGCCGCGCCCAGCGGTGGCTCCCTGCTGGCCTCGCTGTCCCCGCAGCAGCTGAACCCCGGCGGGGCCCTGCTGGCCCCCCAGGCCACCCCCCCGCTGGGCTCGGGGCCGGCCATGGCCCCCAACCCCTTCCTGAGCCTGCAGCCCGACGGAGGCACTCCAAAGGGAACGGTGGGTACGGGGCTGGCACGGCTGGGGACAGGCTGGGACAGGCTGGGACGGGCTGGGGTGGGATGGGGACAGGGTGGGGACAGGCTGGGGACAGCGTGGGGGTAGTCTGGGCACAGCCTGAGGACAGCTGGGGACAGCTGGGGAAGGACGCAATTCCTTCCTCCTCCGGTCCTTGTCCCCCAGTCCCAGTCCCCCCAATCAATCCCCATCCCCCCAGTTCCCGTCCCCGCAGTCCGTGTCCCCCCTGATCCAGCCGTGTCCCCGTTTGTCCCCGCAGCCCCTGGGTGACAAGGGCGCTCCCCTGGCGCAGGACAAGGGCTAGGAGCCCCCCGGCCCCCAGCCCGCAGCCAATCCTCTCCTGGGGACCGCGGCTTCCCCGCGCACCGGCGCTCCCGGGAGCGGCCCAGGAGGAGCCTTGGGAGCCACAGCGGCGTCACCAGGCCCCGGTGCCACCAGGAGCGAGGGTGGCATCACCTGTCCCCTGCTCCGCGTGCCGGAGGGAACTCCAGAGGATCCTGCCGGGAGCGTGGGGAGCCCCCGGGGCACCAGAGACCCCCCAGAGCCTTGGGGAAGGAAGTGGTGGCACCTGGAGGTGGCCAAGGATGTGACCCTGGGTGTGGCACTGCCAGGGGAGGACGTGGTGGCACCTGGAGGTGGCCAAGAATGTGACCCTGGGTGTGGCACTGCCAGGGGATGACGTGGTGGCACTTGGGCAGTGCCCAAGGATGCGGCCCTGGATGTGGCACTGTTGGAGAAGGGACATGGTGGCACCTGGCAGTGTCCCCAGAGCCAGCAGTGGATGTGGCACTGCCAGGGGAGGACATGGTAGCCGTGCCCAGGTGGGGACACCCAGAAGAATTCCCAGGCTAAGGTCTCCCTGCTTTTCCCACTGGGCTTTGCTCCAACTGGAGGCTGATCCAGCCTGGAAGGACAGATGGATGAGGATGGACAGAGGTGGCACCACCTGGGAGGACGTTGTCACCTGTGCCAGCTGCCGGAGGGGTGGCGCTGTCCTTCCCTCCCAGAATTCCCAAAGGCCGATATCTCAGCTAGAAAAGGGGCCACAGCCGGGGTTGTCCAACGTCAGAAGGAGCTCCTGGGCCTGGGAGAGGATTCCTGGAACTGAGTTTGGAGATGAAAATCTTTGTGGGGAGGAGAATTCCCAATCCGGTCCCTGCGTTTTCCCGCCCACCACAGATCATTCCCACAAAACCACGTTCCTCCACTGGTCCTGGGAAGAGGGATCTCCAAGGAATGGGACAGTGACCCCAGTCCTGAGCCCAGGATGGCAGAACTTCCATCGCTCTCCACCTTTTGACCTTGATTCCATCTTCAGCCTGGAATATCCACTGGGAATCGACTTCCTCTGAGCTGGGATGGATGGATGGATGGATGGATGGATGGATGGATGGATGGATGGAAGGAAGGATGGAAGGAAGGACAGTCAGGCAGCTCTGGGAAGGGGACCACCAGCACCAAACGCACCAATGCCCCTCCTTCCCTCATCCCTGGGTACATCCGGAGCTCCTGGGAATGCTCCAGCTGACGGAAACTCCTTTGGGAGAGCCCCAAATCCCAAATTTTGGGACCTTTGAGCCGTGTTCAGCACATCCCCACTGCCCTTCCTGCTTTGCACTATTCCCGTTATCAGCAGTGGGGCTGCGCTGATCGTGCTGGCAAAAATCCTCCACTGAATTTCCTTTTTTTAACACTTATTTTATTTTATTTTATTTGTTTTTTTTTTTTTTTTCTAAAATTCACACCATGAAGGTTGTCTAAAAAAAAAAAAAAACAGAGAAAAAAATAATACCAAACCCTTTCTGCTCCCAGCTTGGAGCTCTGAACTGGGCAGAGCTGCTGGCTGCTCAGAAATAGAAATATATATTAAATATATAATGGGATTTATCTATCCAGAAGTTATAACGAGCTTAGGAAGCTGTTGGGGAGCCCCATCCTTTGGGATCCCCGTCCCCAAACCCGCTCCGGCACAATTCCCTTCTTGCACTTTGAAATTCCTTTGGATTTTTCTCTTTTTCCCCCCACCCCAAGCTAGGTCTTCCCCCTCCCTTGGCACCCCTGGAGGTGCCACCCAAAATCCTCCTGGCACGGGGACACCCCTGGCACAGCGACCCCAGGGGTCACCCCCAACTCCCTCCTGAGAAGCCTCAGGCTTGGCAGCGATGGTGAAAGAAAATTTAGTCCCAAATTTGGGCTAAAATGCGGAATTTCGGGGCTGTCCCCAGCCTGTTTTGGTGTGGGGTGGCTACGCCTGTCATCCCGCAGATCCTTGGGATTTGGGAACAGCCAAATCCCGGCTTTGAGCCAGAGGGAGGATGGGCAGTGGGCTCTGCCAGCTGGGTGTGGCCAGGAGTTGGGGTTTATTTTATTTTATTTTATTTTATTTTATTGTATTGTATTTTATTGTATTTTATTGTATTTTTTGCTTTTTATCGCAAATCCCAAATCCCTGCAGTGCTGCCCATGGCCTCCTGCCCCATTTGCAACCCCAAAGACCCCAAAGTTGTGCCCAAATGTCCCAATGCTTCTAAAATCCAAAATTCCTGGGGATCTGGAAGGTGCAAGGAGCAGGGAGAGGGGCTGGGAAGGGAATTGATCCCCCAGGAAACCCAAAATCCGTGTTGGGATCGCCCCCGATTTGGGGTCGGTGCCCAAATCCCTGGACAAGCCCAGGACACCAAAGGGGTCAGTGAGAGGCACTTCGGGGTGAATCCAGAGGCTGGAAATGCTGGAATTGGCTCCTGCGGGAATGCTGGGGAGCCCAGGCTTTGGAAGAGGAAGGAAATCCTGGAATTTGGGAGTTTTTAGGCAGGATCACAACCAGGGGAGTTGGATCCCTCTGGATCTCCGGGAATTCCCAGAGCTGGATCCAGGAATTCCCAGAGGTGGATCCCTCCGGCTCCCCAGGAATTCCAGGATTTGGGATCACAGACAGAAAGCACTTACACTTCTCCCTGTGCCCAACCTTCCAAAGGCTCCCAACCCCAGGAATTGTCACCTCCAGCCACCCCAAATGTCCCTTGGGCAGAGCTAGGAGAGAGAGCTGGGAAATTCCAGGTGAATCCCTGTGGGAAAAAGAAAATGGGAGAGCAGGGGGAAGAGAAAGGAGAAAAAGGAAAAGCTAAAGATGATCCGTGTTTCAGTTGCACTGGGGTAGGTTTCTTTACCCGTTTTGATGCTCTCATTTAGGATCGTTGCATGTGTCCTTTTGTGGTTTTTTCTTTATTTTATTTGGTTTTAGTTTTGTTTTTTGGTTTTGTTTTTGTTTTTTAAATATTAAATGAAAGAGAAAAATGTGTATATTTTTGGCAATTTAAGGTAATGTAGCTAAGATATATTTTTTTCACGCTGCTTGACTGGTCTTTAATAAATAATATTAATATTAATTGTGAGGAGGTTTTTAATAAAGATAAGGGGGGCAAATTTAAATGGGAATGGGAATTCCCTGCCCGGTGCTGGGAATGTGTGGAGGAATCCCAAGCCAGGGATGGTCCCAGGATGCAGGAGGTGGGAATGACTGGGAAAAGGAGGGTTTTCCCAAAAAAAACCCCAATGATGGCCCCCATTAAATCCCAAATCCTCCTGCTGTGCTGGTGAGCAGCTCCTGAATCCTCCTTTTTTCCAAAGATTTATTCCCTGGAAGCCTCAAATCCACTGGCTCATGCTGCCCCTGCTTTGGCCCCTTTCCTGCCCAAAATCGGGTTTGGAGCCATGGGAAAAGCCACTCCCAGCCAGGATTCCGAGAATTCCCACTGGAAAAGTTCTCACAGCCAGGATTCCAAGAATTCCCACTGGAAAAGCTCTCCCAGCCAGGATTCCTGGAATTCCCAGGGCCGATGCTGAAGGCCCGGGGAGCTCCAGGGGGGAAACTGAGGCACGGAGAAGGGGGGACGTGCTCCTGAGCCAGGTGTTGTGCCTGGGAAAGGGAGCGGCACCGGGATCAGGAGAGACTGGGATGTGGGGCAGTGGGCACTGGGAATGGGAACTGGGAATGGCAACTGGGACCGGGAGCCAGAACCGGGACTGGGAACTGGGACCCTGCACTGGGATCGAGCACTGGGCCGGGAGCGGGGCACTGGGAGTGGCACCGGGACCGTGCAGTGGGATCGGGAATCGTGACTGGGACCGGGATCGGGAGCCGGGACCGGCACTGGGATGGAGCACCGGGACCGGGACCAGCGCTGGGAATGGGGACCAGGATCGCTCACTGGGAGAGAGAACCGGAGCGGGATCGGGCACCATGACTGGGAGCGGGACCCGGCACCGGCACTGGGACCGGCACCGGGACCGGCAACGGCACTGGGACCCGGCACTGGGACCCGGACCCGGCACTGGGACCGGCACCGGGACCGGCACCGGCACTGGGACCGGCACTGGGACCCGGCACTGAGATCGAGCAGCGGGACCGGGGCCGGGTGACGGGGCCGGTACCGAGCCCCGGGACCCCTCGCCAGGAGCGGGCCCGGCCCGGCCCCGCACGGAGCAGCCGCGCTCCCGCCGAGCCCGCCCGGCTCTTCCGGCGGCGCCGGGAGGAGGAGCCGTGCGGGGAAGGTCACCGGGAGCGGCACCGGGAGCGGCACCGGGAGCATGCTGCGGCCCAGACCGGCCGCGCTCGTTCCGCTGATGAGGGCGGCGGGGGGCGGCCGCCGCTGCCGGGACCCCTCGGGCGGGGCGCGGGTCCCGTCGCTCTGCTCCGCGCCGGCCCCGCAGCCGGTGATCGCCGCCAAGGAGCCGTTCCCGGTGGAGCTGCAGGCGGGGAAGACGTACGGCTGGTGCGCCTGCGGGCACAGCAAGCGCCAGGTCGGGCCGGGGGACCGGGACAACCGGGGGGTCCGGGAGAACGGGGGGTCCCGGGAGGTTCTGGGGGTTCCTGGGTCTGCAGTGGCTCCCGGGGGGCTCCAGGGGATCTGGGAATCCCCGGGGAGCTCTGTAGGGTCCGGGGGCTCCGGAGCACCCCCAGCCCCCGAATTGGGATGTGCGCGGATGCCGATGGGGCCAGGGCAGGAGCAGCCCCACAGGAACCCCCCAGAGGTTTTGGGGCGCTTTTGGGGTTTTGCTCTCCTGGGTGCTCCAATTCCCGAGGGATGCGCTGCCCTGGGATGGGATCAATGGGATGGGATGGGATCAATGGGATCAGTGGGATCGATGGGGTGGGATCGATGGGATGGGATGGGATGGGATGGGATGGGATGGGATGGGATGGGATGGGATCAATGAGATGGGATCAATGGGATGGGATGGGATCTGTGGGATGGGATCAATGGGATGGGATCAATGGGATCAGTGGGATGGGATCAATGGGATCAGTGGGATGGGAGCAGTGGGATGGGATGCGATCTGTGTGATGGGATCAATGGGATCAGTGGGATCTGTGGGATGGGGTGGGGTGGGATGGTCACTGCAGCCCCGGGGCAGCATCCAGCCACCCCCAAACCCCTCCTTGACACCGTCCCGGTTTGTCCGCAGCCCTTCTGTGATGGCTCCCACAAGAAGGAGGCGCCGGGGCTGTCCTCGCTGCGCTTCACCCCCTCCCGCAGCGGCCCCGCGCTGCTCTGCGGCTGCAAGCGCACCCGCAGCCCCCCGTACTGCGACGGCTCCCACCGGGGCCGCGAGGTGCAGGCGGCGCCGCTGCCCCCGTCCTGAGCCCGGCAGCACCGGGACGCCCGTCCTGACCCCGGCACGGCCGCATGGTGGGAGGACGGGCTGCAAACCCCAAGGAAATCCCAATGCCGGAGCACCAGGAGCCGCCCGGCTGCAGGGATTCACCTCCTGACCCCAAATCAGCCTCTGGACAGTGGGGTTGGCGGGAGGGACCCCAAATCAGACTCTGGATAATGGGATTGGTGGGAGGGATCCCAAATCAGCCTCTGGATTATGGGATTGGTGGGAGGAACCCCAAATCAGCCTCTCGACAGTGGGATTGGTGGGAGGGATCCCAAATCAACCTCTGGATAATGGGATTGGTGGGAGGGATCCCAAATCAGCCTCTGGATTATGGGATTGGTGGGAGGGGCCCCAAATCAGCCTCTGGATAATGGGATTGGTGGGAGGGACCTGGGGGTGTGAGAGCCCTGGGGTGGGGCACCTGTGGGGTTTGGGATGGAGGGGCCTGTGGGAGCTGTGGGGTTTGGGATGAAGGGACCTGCAGGATGTGGGGTTTGGCAGGAGGCTCTGTGGGGTTTGGCAGGAGGCTTTGTGGGATGTCTCAGGAGGCTCTGTGGGATTTGGGCTCTGTGGGATCTCTCAGGATGCTCTGGGCAGCCACTCCTGTGGCGTTTGTTCATTTCCAAAGCCGGACCTGAGGTTTGCAGAGGTTGAACCGAGGACGAGCCCTGGAGATCAGGATTATTCCCAAAGATCAGGATCATTCCCAGAGACTGGGATCATTCCCAGGACAATAAACGGGATCTGAACACACGGAGGGGTCTGGGATGTACTGAGAGGAAAACCCGACACCAAAACACCCTCGAACCCAAACCCAAATCTGAACCCAAATCATGCCCCTGCCCAGGCTGGGCAGTGGTTGGACACAGGAATTGTTGAATTCCATAGAGGAATTGTTTCATTCCCTGCAGAAATTTGCTCCTTTCCCACGCTTGCCCCTCTCTGGAGCCTCCTGGCCAAAGGCACCGAAATCTGACTTTGATTATTATTTTCTTTTATTCCAAATGCACCGTGAGGGCGGCAGGAGAGGCTGGGAAGGGCAAGACACCAAAAATAAAAAAAAATTGGGATCATGAGAAGTGGGGAGCAGCTCCATCCCAACTTTTGGATGCCCCCAAACTTCCCTGGAGCCGTCAGGACCTTGGGAAGAGAAAATATTCCAGGGAATTTGTGCTGCTGCTACCAAGCTGGAGGAAAATGCCCTCCAAAACCCCCAAATTTACTGTGCAGAAGGGCAGAGCCCACAGGGAACGCAAAGAAATACCCCAAAAAACACCCAGGATGAGATCCAGGAACAGCTGGAGCTGCTGGAGCTGGCAGCTCTGGGCTGGAATGTGAATCCCCAGAAAAAAAACAACCCCCCCCCAAAATCGGAAATAAAACCATAGAGCAGAGCTCAGGGAGGCTAAAGAGAGTTTTGGGGTTTGGGGGATTTTGGGATTTTTTGGGTTTTGGGGGTTTTTGGGGTTTTGGGTTCTGTGCTTGGCCCTGACCTGTGCGGCCACGGCCCTGGTGGGGAGGGAGGAGGAGGAGGAGGAGGAGGAGGAGGACAGGGAAAAACCTCTGGGAAAAGTGGGAATGCGGGAATGGGGGAATGCAGGAATTAGGGAATTTATGAATTTGGGAATGCGGGAATTTGGGAACATGGGAATGTTGAAATCTGGGAATGTGGGAATTTGGGGATCTGGCAGCTCCGAGCTCCAGGGGCAGGATGAGGGGGGGCTGCAGCTTCCATGAATCAAACCCAGACCTCAAACCTCCCCAAAAAAACCCCAAAACCAAACAAAAACCCACCCAAAACCAACGCAAAGCACATTTAAAAATATCCGCCGCCATTTCTGCGTCTTCTCCGCGTTTTTAAATTAGAAAATAATTCTGTAGAACTCTGCTCTGTCCCTATGTACACACCCACATTTATAGAGGTCTGCAAGGGGCTTCAGGAATCCCTGGAGGGGTTTTAGGAATCCCAGGAGGGTTTTGAGCAGTCCCTGGAGGGTCTGCAGGAGTTCCAGGAGGATTTTTAGCAGCCCTTGCAGGGTTTTTCAGTCCCTGGAGGGGTTGCAGGAGTCTCTAGAAGGTCTGCAGGAGTCCCAGGAAGATTTTTTGGAGTCCCAGGAAGATTTTCCGGAGTCCCAGGAAGAATTTTGGAGTCCCATGAGGGTCTTCTGAGCCCCAGGATGACTTTCCAGAGTCCCAGAAGGATTTTCCGGAGTCCCAGGAAGATTTTTCTGATACCAGGAGGGTTTCCAGCAGCCCCCGGAGGTTTTTAGCTCAGGGCCGAGCCCGCGCTGCTGTTCAGGGTGGTTTTGCGGCCGCGGGCGGGTGGCAGCGGGTGGCAGCTGGGTGGCAGTGGGTGACAGTTCGAGGCGGAGCCGTTGAGGGCAGCCCCGGGGGGGCCGTGGCCGGGGCCGGGCAGGGCGGGGGGCGATGCCAGCCCGGGGCTCTGCGCTTTGTCGCTGCCCGACTCGCACTCGGAGGCGCCGCTGGTGTTGGTGCCCTCGGAGGGCAGCGCCGGGCACAGCCTGAGCCGCTTGCAGGAGGGCTGGACGCGGTACTTGAGTGCCAGGGGACCGGTCTGGGGACACGGGGCATGGCTGGCAGCGCGCGGGGACACCGGCACTGCCACCACCCATCCCCCGGGGACACCGGCACTGCCGCCCCCTCCCACGGGGGAACCCAAAAATCCCACCTGGAGCAAACGCCCCTGTCAGGAAAATCCCCCCACTCTGGGATTTGTTACGGGAAAAGCTCCCCCAGAACTGATTTTCCCACTTTTCCCCGAGGACAGATTTTTCCAGGACAGATATTCCCTGTTTTATCCCCCCCAAAAACAGATTTTCCCAGTTTCTCCCAGCACAGATATTCCCACTTTCCCCAGGACAAATTTCCCAGTATTCCCAGCCCAGATATTCCCAGTTTCCCTGTTTCCTCACCCTGCTCCAGGGGTAGATGTAGGCGATGTCCATCAGGGTGTAATATTCCTTCAGGGGCTCGTCCTCGTACAGCACCTCCACCTGGAGATGGGAAAGGAGGGATCCAAACCCTGGGAAAGGAGGGATCCAAACCCTGGGAAAGGAGGGATCCAACCCCCAGGAAAGGAGGGATCGAAACCCCAGGAAAGGAGGGATCCAAACCCCAGGAAAGGATGGATCCAGACTCAGGAGAAGGATGGATCTGGCCATGGGAAAAGGAAGGCCTCAGCCCCAGGGAAGGGACAGCCCAGCAGGAATATTTGGGACAAGCAGGGATCAGCAGTGAATGCAACATGGGACGGCCAAAACGGCCCCTCCGAGCTGAGCTGAGCACAGCAGAACCCGGGCAGCGCCCCCCGGGCTTTCCCAAACATTCCTGAACATTCCTGACCATTCCCGACCATTCCCACCCAGACATTCCGTAATGTTCCCGAGCGCGGCTCACCCGGTACTTGCTGGGCACGTCCATCTTGTTGCGCAGGAACTTGGCCAGGTGCAGCACGGTCATGGCCGCGGGGCAGCGCAGGAACCGCAGCCCGGGGCTGGGTGGGCACGGCGGCGCCTGGGGAGGGACGGCTTTGGGGGCACCCGGCTTTGGGGGCACCCCGCTTTGGGTTTGGGGTGACCTGGGTTTGGGATGTCCTGGGTCTGGGGAGTCCAGGATTTGGGGTATCCTGGGTTTGGGGAGTCCCAGGTTTGGGGTGCCCCCCTGTGCCCCACAGGACCCCCCCAAGGCAGCTGAGCACTGAGGGCTCTGTGCCACCACAGTGCCACCGCGGTGCCACCCTTGCTCACCTTGTCCTTGTCCAGGTCCCCGTTCTCCACAGCACCTTTCTGCTCCTCCCTGGGGAGGCACACAGGACAGGGATTGGGGAAAGGAGGAGAGGGAAAAACCCCAAGAAGGGCCCATGGAGGGACACCCAGGGCTTCACCCCGGCACATCTGTGGGCATTGCCAGGGCTTTGGATCGCCCTGGATCCCTCTGGAATGCTGCTCCAGGCACCAGGGACATCCCCATCCTCGGGCTGTACCCGAAGCCCTGGTGGTACCGGGACCCCGGGCGGTACCGGAGCCGCCATACCTGCAGTCCCGGTGGAACTCGATGGACAGACTGACGATCTCGTCCTCAGGCCCCGCGCCCTGGTCCCGCTCGGCCACCTCGCCACGCTCCTCCTGCGAGCCCAGGGGAACTGCGGGACAGGGACAGGGACAGGGCTGGGGGAGGGAGTAGGCTGGGACACTGGTACTGACACTGGGACACTGACACTGACAGTGTGACACTGGGACACTGGGACACTGACACTGGGACACTGACACTGACACTGTGACACCGACACTGGGACACTGACACTGGCTGACCCTGTGACACTGACAGTGGGACACTGACACTGTGACACTGACACTGTCAGTGTGACACTTACACTGTGACACCAACACTGGGACACTGACACTGTGACACCGACACTGGGACACTGACACTGGGACACTGACACTGACAGTGTGACACTGACACTGTGACACCGACACTGGCAGTATGACATTCACAGTGACACTGATATTGTGACCCTGTGACGTGTGACACTCACCCTCGGCCACCGGGTACGCAGCATAGAAGTCTCGCCTCCTCTTCATCTCATCTGTGGGGATGGGGACAGGGACAGGGATGGGGACGGGACAGGGTCATGAGTGGGGACAGTGCCACAGCCGGGGGGTGACAACAAGAAGGCACAGGGGACACCCCAGAATGCCCAGGGAATTCCCGTGGGAGCTCCCGCAGGACCCATCCCATAAATCCCAGAGTTGTGCCCAATCCTGAGGGATTTTGGGTCCCCACACCCCAAATCCCGAACTTTTCTCCACTCCCGAGGTACTTGGAGCAAATCCACAGCTCCTACTCCAGGATTGTCCCAAAGTTTGGGATGAGTGCAGTATCCGTGTGTCCTGCTGTGCCCGTGGGAATGGGAAATCCCTGGGAAGATCCCAGGAGTTCAGGGGGATGGGAGTGAGTTACAAATTCCCAAATTCCCAAATTCTCCCCATCCTTGGCTGCACCTTTGAAAAGCCCCGGGACCAGCTTGTACACGATGTCCTGGAGAGTTTTGTCCGACCTGGAGGGGGGAAAACAGGAAAAGTGGGAGAAATCAGCAGGATTTGGGAACAGTTGGGCCTCTGCTTCCCCCAGCTCCCCTCTGGAAAATTCCCATCCCAAACCCCAAATTCCTAATTCCCCATCCAAAACCTCAAATCTCCAGTCCTCCATCCCAAATCCCGAAATCCCCAGTTCCCCATCCCAAATCCCCAATTCCTTATCCCAAAGCCTCAAATCTCCAAGTTTTTCCAGGTTTTCCCCAGTTTCCCCAGTTTTTCCCCATGGTTTTCCCAGTTTTCCCCACATTTTTCCCCACGTTGGGACCATGTGGAGGTGCCACCACCCCGCAGGGCTCGGGGACAGCGGCAGCTCCATTCCCGTGGGCAGAGCCGGAGATTCCGGAGGAGACGTGGGAGTGTAAATATTTCATAGTGAGCCAGAAAAAAATGGGGAAAAAAGGGGGAAAAGGGCAGAAAAATTGTTACTACAGAAAGAGGGAAAAGGTGAAAAAACCCAGGATGGAAACGTGCCGAGCCTGGATCGGAGCCTGGCGTGGTTTCCATGGCAACCGATTCCACAGCTGGGATGGATTTCCCTGGAACTGGAGTTGCACGCGGACACCATGTCACCTGTAGGGACCTGGCAGTGCCACCAGGGCCACACCTGAGGCATGGGATGAATGGATGGATGGATGGATGGATGGATGGATGGATGGATGGATGGATGGATGGATGGATGGGGACACCCCTGGGACCAGGATGGGGCTGCTCCTGGGCTGGCAGCAGAGCCCCAGGGTCTCCCTGCTCCAGGTGCTTGGGGCTGTCCTCTGGAGCAGGGACAGGGTGTGAGGGGCCCCCTGAACCCCCTGAGCTTCCCAGAACCCTGAGACTCCTAACTCCCAAAAGCCCCCCAAACCTCCTGAGCTCCCCGAGCCCCCCAAGCCCCCCGAGCCCCCCAGAGGAGCCCCCCGGGCTCACCGGATGCTGAGCAGGGGCCGGGTTTTGTGCACCTGCACATCGCACATGGGGCAGTACTTGTTGGTCTCCAGGTAATGAACGATGCAGGTTTTACAGACTGTGGGGACAGAGGGACCCTCTGTGAGTGGGGGGACAAGGGGACAGAGCCCCTGGGACCCCCACACCAGCTTGGGGACAAGACCCCCGCCCAGTGCAGCCCCCCGCAGCTCCATGGGGCAGCACGGCCGGGCACAGGGTGGGCACTGTGGGAGGGGTCACTGTGGGGTTTTGGGGCACCCAGGGGACCCTTGGGGACACCGGGACACTCACAGGAGTGCAGGCACTCCACGATGGTGGTGGCGTCGATGAAGTAGCCGCCGCAGAGGGCGCACATCAGGTGTGGGTTCAGCTCCGTGATCTTTATCCGGGTGGTCCTGTGCATCTTGGAGCAGACCCCGGGCGGATCCTGCCTGCGGGAAACCCCCGCGCTCCCCTCGGGCGGCACCCGCAGGGACCGCTGGAGGAGACACGGTGGGGACTGTCACTTGTCACTGCCGGCCCTGCCGCCACCCCCGGCTCCAGGAGCCGCCCAGCCCCCTCTGCCTCACCCCCGGTTGGCCCTGGGTGTCCCCAGCTGGGTCCCCAACCCGCTGGGACACCTCTGAGAAGTGACAAACTCCCACCTGCGGCCGTGCGTACACACCCTCCCCCAAAAAAGTGCATTTTGAGTTGGTTCCACGGAAAAGGCATTTCCAGCCAAAATTCCATGGGTTTTCCTGCAGAAAATCCCCAAGCCCGGTGTCGGGCACCTCCCCCGGGGCAGGGACACTCAGCGGGGCCCGGTGGGCACGGCGGGCGCGGGTGGCACCGGGAGCCGCCGCCTCCCCGGTTCCAGCGGGATCGCCGCAGTTTCGTTGTTTCCATGGCAACCCCGACACTTGGAGAGCAGCCGGGATATTGTCGCTGCCACCCGAGGCCAGGCGACAGGCGACGAGGAGCCCCGGGGTCGTGGAGATGAGCGGGGCACGGCGGCAGGGCCGGGGCACCATGCGGTGGCACCGCATGGCCGCGGGGACACGCGTGTGACACACGGGGACACAGAGAGGGACACACAGCGACACACGTGTGACGCACAGGAACACAGAGAGGGACACACAGTGACACACGTGTGAAACGCAGGGACACGTGTGACACTCAGGGACACAGACAGGGACACAGGGACACACATGTAACATGCAGGGACATGCACAGACACACGTGTGACATGCAGGGACACATATGGGCTACAGTACACATGCATAGGGACACCCGGACCAGGGATGGGGACACTGCTGGGATGTTGCAGAGACAGGATGTCACTGGGACTGGGACTGGGGTGCCACAGGGACAGGGACACCATTGGGATGGGGATGGAGGTGCCACAGGGATGGGGACACTGCTGGGATTGGGATGGGGACACCGCTGGCACTGGGATGGGGACACTGCTGGGATGGGGACACCACAGGGACAGGGACACCGCTGGCACTGGGATGGGGACAGTGCTGTGCTGCAGGGGCAGCAGCCAAGGGGGGCTCAGGAGCCCCGGGGGGGTTGGGGAGCCCCAAAACCCCTCCCAGCCCCCCCGGGTGCTGCCCCCAGCCCCAGGGGATGGAGGGGGGGTCCTGCCAGCCCCTCCCCGTGTCGGGGGTCCCGCGGTGCCCTGTCCCCGTCCCCCCCCTCCCGGGACCGGGCAGCCCCGCGGGGCACCGGGCAGCCTCGGCTGCATTTTGGGGCGGATTTCGCCGCTTTCGGTGCTCGCAGCCGCCAATGGCGGCCCCGGGGCTCGGCGGGCGGGGGGAGCCCGAGCGGCCGGCGCGAACCGGTTCTCATAAACCGGGCGATAACGGCCGCGGCTTCCCGTGACGGGGACGGCGGGGAAAAAAGTCCCGGCCCCCCCGGAGCCTCCCGGAACCGCCGCAGCCCCCGGGGCCGTCCCGTCCCGCCGGTGGCTCCCGCACTCCCGGCCGCGACTTTCGGGCTCTTTTGTCCCCGTGGGCGGTGTCCCCCCCTCCCCAAAGTCCCCGGGCCGGGCACGGGCGGGGAAGGGCGTTTCAAAGTCACCACCAACTCGGGCCCCCCCCGCGGGACCCCCGGCGGCGGGCGCGGGGCTCGGGAAATGACCCGGGACGGCTCCCCTGGCACGGCCCGGGCCTCGCACGGCGGCCACGGGACCCGGAGCGCCGGGAGCGCGAGGGGACAGCCCCGGGAACGCGAGGGGACAGCCCCGGAGCGCGAGGGGACAGCCCTGGAGCGCGGCCCCGCCACCCCCGGCGGCGCCCGCCGGGACCCCCCCGCCGCTCCCGGGCTGCGGGACGCGGCACCGGAGCTGCGGGGATGGGGGAGGGAGCCCCGCCGGACACGAGTGACCACAAAGCGTGTGGGGACAAGGACACGGGCACACGGCACCGGGAGCGGCGGCGGGACGGGAGGGCGGGGCGTGACACCCGGGGGACACGGACACCGGGGGGGGATCAGACGGGGGGGGGACAAGGATACCGGTGGGACACGGACACCGGGGGGACAGGGCACGGGATGGCCGCTGACGCCCGGGGGACACGGACACCGCAGGGCACACGGGGGACACGGCCACGGGGTGGCCTCGGCCCCGTGCGGTGCCCGGGGGTGCCCGGCTGCTCCCGCCGCCTCCGGGGCCGCACGGCCGCGATGGGGCCGGGGGTGGGGCGGCCCCGGTGGCCCCGGGGCGTCCCCTTTGTGCTCGGGGCCGGCTGTCAGCG
>NW_024365270.1:618854-647564 GCF_014805655.1 Passer montanus
GGCTCGGCTCGGGCGGCGCTGCGGCCGCGGCCCTTTTTTATTTTTTTTTCCCCTCCACTCTCTCTCTCTCTCTTTTTTTTTCTCCTTCTTTTTTTCCCCCCCTCTCCTTCCTCCTCCTTTTTTTTTATTATTTTTTCCTCATTTTAAATTTTTTTTTAATTTTTTTCCCACCTCCAGCCGCCGCCAGGCCCCGCCCGCCTCACGTGACCTCATTCCTTTGGGGGGCTGCGGAGGAAGGGAGCGAGGGGCCGAGGTTGGGGGGACCCCCCGGACCCCCCGGCCCCGGAGGTCACGGAGACCCCCGGGGGGGGAAACGAGAACTCCCCCAAACCCGCCGGAATGGCACCAAAATGCGGTGTCCGGTGGAAGCTCCGGGCGCGGTGTTCCTCCCGGGGACCCCGTTTTGGCCCCAAATTGTGACCTGGGACAAGCGGGACCCTCTGCGAGACCCTCGGGGGAAGGAAAGGGAAGAGGGAGGGAAAAAAAAAAAAAAGAAATAGAGGGAAATTCAAGAGGGAAAATGGAAAATTGGAGGGCAGGGAAGGAAAAAAAAAGGGGAAAATAGGAAAAAAATAGGGGAAAAATGAAAGAAAGAAAAGGAAAAGGGAAAATGAGAGGGGGAAGAGGGAGGGAAAAAAAGAACGGGAAGAAAAATAGAGGGACATTAGAGAAAAGGAAAAAATGGAAAAGAAGGAGGGAAAAAGAAGGAAAACCGAGGAAAATTAGAAAAATGGGGGATATGAGCAAGAAGGAGGGGAAAGGAAGGTGAAAAAGCCAAGGAAAATAAAAATTAGGGAAAGAAAGGGAGAACGGGAAAATCGGGGGAAAGGAATGAAAAAGGAAGGAAAGAAAAGAAAGAAAAAATGGAGGGAAATTAGAGAAAGATGGAAAACGGGGAGAAGGAAGGAAAGAAAACCAATGGGAAATGAGAGGGGGGAAAAGGCAAAAGGAAGAAAAAAAATGAAAAAAAGAAAGAAAAAAAGAGGGGAGAGCAGGAAGGAGGAAGAGAAAAAAGGCAGGAAAAGAGAAGAAGAGTGGAAAAAAATAAAAAGGAAAAGTCGGGAAGGAAATAAAGGAGGGGGAAAGGGGCAGGAGGAGCAGCGGGAGGCGCTGAGGGAACGCGGCCACCGCACGCCCGGGATTACCGGCGGCCCCGCTCTCCCGGGATTACCGGCGGCCCCCGCCCCGCAGCTGCCGGCGCTCGCAGCCCGGTCCCGTCCCGCTGTCCGTGCCCGGGGGTTCCCGGTGAGCCGCTGTCCGTGCCGCTGTCTCGGTTCCCGGGATGGCGGGGTCGGTGCTGCTGGAGCCGTTGCCGGTGCCGGTGTCCGGTTGCCCCGGTCCCGGTGCTGGTTTCAGTAGGGCCGGTGCCGGTGTCACCTTTCCCCGTGCTTGGGGCCCGTGTCCGGTGTCCCGTTCCCGGTATGCTGTCCCCGTATCCCCTTCCCGGTGTCCCGTTCCCTTTCCCGATATTCCCGGTATTCCCGGTGTCCCTGTGTTCCCGGTATTCCCGGTGTCCCCGTGTTCCCGTGTCCCGCTCCCGCGCCGAGTGCCGTGCGCGCGGGGCGCTGCCAGCGCGGTCTCTGTGGCGCAATCGGTTAGCGCGTTCGGCTGTTAACCGAAAGGTTGGTGGTTCGAGCCCACCCAGGGACGGAGCCGTTTCTTTTGCCCCCGCCGCTCCCGTTCCCTCTTTTCCCGGTGCCAGCCCCCGGGCGCGGCCCGGGATGGACGGAACCGGACACAGCAGCTCCCGGTGTCCCCAAACCGTCCCAGCTCCCACAAGGAGGTTTTGGGACTTTGAAATCGCAGCTGGAGCCCTGTTTCCATCCAAATCCCGTATTTTGCCTCAAAACTAACCTGAAGAGGCTCCCAAGGCTGCCAGACCGAGCTTCCCCCTCTCTGGGAACTCCTGCAAATTCCATTTCTGTGCCCTGAGACGATGGAATTCCCGAAACGCCGGAATTCCCGAAACGCCGGAATTCCCAAAACGCCGGAATTCCTGTTTGACCCCGGCACGAGGCCACGCTGGGATCGGTCCCCGGGATCCTCCCCGGCTCTGCCGGGGCTGTTCCCACCGGGCTCCGGCTCCTGCCAGGAACCTTTTGTGCCGGAAAACCCCCCAGAAATGCACTTCAAAAACGGGATTTAAAATGGGATTTAAAAACGGGATTTAACGGGATTTAAAAACGGGATTTAAACCCGGGATGTGACAGCAGGGCGGGCGCGGGATGAGCCGTGACCCGGAGCGGCCTCGCAGAGCGACCCCAACCCCCCCGGGCCGGCGCTTCCCGAGGAGATTCTGGGGAGAATTCCCTTTGGATGGGCGAGCTCGGGGCTGTGCCCCCGGCCCCGGAGACGCGGCTGCTCTCCTGACGGAGCCAGCTGTGCCCCCGGATCCAGATGAGGCCCCGCTTTTCCAGCCATTCCCACTATTTCCAGCCATTCCCACTATTTCCCACCATTCCCATTTCCCAGCTGCTCCCCCGCCCCTCACTCCCGTCACGCCTCGCGCGCCCACTGTGACTCGTCACTTTCCCGCCCCGCCCACCCCCCCTGCCTCAGCCAATCACCTGCTCGCGCCCCAGCACCTCCCGCCAATCCCCAGCAGCGCTCGGGCTCCAGGCGGCGGCGGCGACCAATGGCGAGCACGGAAGGCGAAACCCCCGGCGGCGGCCATCAATGGGAAGCGTTGGGGGTGAGAGCGGCGGTGGAATTGACCAATGGGAAGCGGTGAGGGCAGGACCGGCGGGGGCGACAGCCAATGGGAAGCGTTGGCGGCGGGAGCGGCGGCGGCGCGGCGGGGCCGGAGCGGGGCCTGAGCAGAGACCGGGCCGGGAGCGAGCGGGGGCGGAGCGGTGACAGGGCAGTGACACAGCGGGGACACAGGAACAGCCGCAGCCATGGTGAGACCGGGACGGCACCTCCGGGCCCGGCACAGCGCGGGGGAGGCGCGGGGCGAGGCCGCTCCGTGAGGGGAGGCCTGTGGGGAGCGGGGCGAGGAGCGGCGGGGATGAGCCCCAGTGCCGGGGGCCCCTCCGGTGTCCGTGAGGGAGGCCCGTGGGGAGCGGCGGGGGTGAACCCCAGCGCGGAGCGGCGGTACCGGGTGCCCGGGCCCTGCGCTGTCCCTGAGCCGCCGCTCCGTGCAGTCCATCATGTCCTACAACGGCGGGGCCGTCATGGCCATGCGGGGCCGCGGCTGCGTGGCCATCGCCGCGGACCGGCGCTTCGGCGTGCAGGCGCAGACCGTGACCACCGACTTCCAGAAGATCTTCCCCATGGGCCAGCGGCTCTACATCGGCCTGGCCGGGCTGGCCACGGACGTGCAGACCGTGTAAGTGACTGGCTGGGGTCGGTGCTGGGGATAATGGGAATTAACGGTGCCGGTGCTGCTGCTGGGAGAGGTTTGGAAATGGAGTGGCCTGGTGTGATTTGGGATCACATCACACATCACACTGCTGCAGTGGGGATTTCACTGCTGCAGTGGGGATTTCACTGCGGGAGTGGAGATTTCGCTGCTGGAGTTGAGATTTCACTGCTAAAATCCAACTTGCACCACTAAAATTGAACTTCTACTGCTAAAATCGACCTTTTACTGCCACAATTCAACTTTCACCCCTGAAACTCAACTTCTCCTCCTAGCATTTCGCCTCGGCTGCAGCAGCAGCTGCGTGTGCAGCCCTCGGTGCTGGTGCCTGGCAGCAGCAGCAGTGGCCAGGCCTGGCTGAGGGCGAGGAGCAGGACCCTGCTGTGCTTTAAGCCCAGCTCTGATCTCTTGCAGGGCCCAGAGGCTGAAGTTTAGGCTGAACCTCTACGAGCTGAAGGAAGGCAGGCAGATCAAGCCCCAGACCTTCATGAGCATGGTGTCCAACCTGCTCTACGAGAGGAGGTAAAACAAACTGCAATGTCTGTGGGCTGAGGGTGTTGGAGTGGCCAGAGGAGCCTGGATCATTTCCTGTTGTCACCGTCCCCTCCCCGAGCAGATTTTTCTTCTCTTGGGGTGACATTTCCTCCCCAAATTGTCTCAAACAGAATCAGTTGTCAAAGCAGAACAAACTCCTGCTGTTTCAGGGTGGTCTGCTGTGCCAAAACCATTGCATGGCTCTCCCTGAAAGGAGCTTTGGGATGGCTTCTGTGCCTGGAAGACATTTCTGAGGGATGTGGGACTGCACTGGGGGCTGGAATGGGACAGCTGTGGGGACAGCTCCAGTCTGTGCTCCGGGGACTGGGACAGGAGCCAGGGAATGGCTGGGCTGGAAATTCAGGGAAGGGAGGGTGAACTCTGGGAATGGTGATCCCAAAGCTGCCAGAGCTGCAGGAGCGTTCAGGCTGGGATTTTGGGGATTGTCCCGTGCCAGGGTGATCCCTGTGGTCCCTGTCCCCAGGGCTGCCCTGAGCCCAGCTGTGTCCCCAGGTTTGGTCCCTACTACACAGAGCCGGTGATCGCGGGGCTGGACCCGCTCAGCCACGAGCCCTTCATCTGCTCCCTGGACCTCATCGGCTGCCCCATGGTCACCGATGACTTCGTGGTCAGCGGCACCTGCTCCGAGCAGATGTACGGGATGTGCGAGTCCCTCTGGGAGCCCGACATGGTCAGTGGGGCTGGGGTCACTGGGGATAGCCTGGGATCTCCTGGGGTCATCTGGGATAGCCTCGGGACACATGGGGTCACCTGGGATAGCCTTGGGTCACCTGGCATCTTTTGGGATCCGTGGATTCAGTTCTCCCTGCCATGCTCGCTGGAGATGCTGAGCTGGGGAGAGGCTTCATTCCAGCTGTGCCTTCCGCAGCCTGAGAAGGGAAGCTTGCAGGGTTCTGGGGGATTGGGGTGAAGTTTTTTAGGGGATCTGCAGCCCAGGTGAAACCCTGTGCTGCCTCTGTGCCCCAGGAGCCCGAGCACCTCTTTGAGACCATCTCGCAGGCCATGCTCAACGCCGTGGACAGAGACGCCATCTCGGGGATGGGCGTGGTGGTGCACGTCATGTGAGTGCTGGGGGGCCTGGGGAGCCCAGGGGCTGGCACTGCCTTCCCTTCCCTCAGGGATCCTGGGGAGCCCAGGGGCTGGCACTGCCTTCCCTTCCTTCCCCCAGGGCTCCCCCAATCCAGGGGCTGGCACTGCTGGAACCAAGAAATGACTCCTGGAGTTTGAGTCCCTCTGCTCAGGGATTCCCTGGCTGCATTCCTGTGGAATTGAGGAGCTCTGCCCCCCCATGGATGCAGCATTAACTCCCATCTCTGTCACCAGCTGCCTTTTGATAAACCCCATTTTGCTGCTGCAGCACCCCAAACCTGGCAGCTCCCCACAATGAAGGGTTTATTTATTGTCACAACCACCCGAGCTCCTACCCATGGACCTGGGACAAGCTCTAGGAAGGGTTTAAACCTGGCTTTAGCAGTACGTAATCTCTCCTTTTTCCCTCTCCAGAGAGAAAGACAAGATCACCACCAGGACCCTGAAGGCTCGGATGGATTAGCCCAGCCCAGCTGCTTTGTGCCCCTCGGGACTTTTTAAAATAAAACTCTGCCCTGAACTTCCCTTTTGGTGCCTCTGAGCAGGGTGAGGGTGTCACCCTGGCTGCCAGGACACAGCGGTGACCCCAGGTGTGTCACCTTCCATCCACCCCATCCCTCCAGCACCTCCCAAATTGGGAGCTTTCCAGCTTTTCCTGCCAGGTCTGGTTGTTCTGGCAGCCAGCACTGGGTAAAATTGTTAAAATCTCATTTAAAGAGGCTTCTGCTGGTGTGGTTTGTGCAATCATGGAGTGGTTTGGGTGGGAAGGGACCTCAAAGCCCATCCAGTGACAGGGACACCTTGACTGTCCCAGGGTGCTCCAGCCTGGCCTGGGGCATTCCGCGGATGGATCAGCCACAGCTGCTCTGGGAATTCCATCCCAGCCCCTCCCAGGGGGCATTCCTTCCCAAAATCCCATTTAAACCCTGCCCCTTGCCCAGTTTTCCCCCATCCTGTCCCTACCAGGACTCCCCACACTGGAGGAGCAGCTGAGGGTGACCCCTCAAGGAGCACAGCAGGGAGGACCCAGATGTACACAAAGTTTTAATTTTATTTCTTTTTTTTTTCTCTGGTTGGAGACTCATCTTGTAACATGCATGCATTTCAAAACAGTAACAGTGTCTCAAACTGCTCCTAGCAAACAGACAAGCACAGAGGACTTCAATTTCCTATTTAAAAAACAGCAGTGAAAAAACCTAGAATGTTAATTTTTTTAAAATTTTTAAATTTTTTTAAAGTTTTTTTTTAGTTTTCTTTTTGTTTGTTTAGTTTTTAGATTAAACTTAATTTATTCACATTTTTTCTTTTCAATTCAGTTGCACTGATTAGCCCTGCCCACCCTCGTGACCTGTGTGTGGAACCTGCTCCCTCCACTCCCGTCCAGCTGCTTGGGCAGCCCCAGAGCAGCAGAAATTTTGAGTGGTTTCCACTAAAAATGATGTGTCCAGAGCTCTGTCATCCCAGTTATCCATGGGATCCATCCCACAGAGCCAGGACAACGGGCAGGAGCTGCGGGGGACACTGGGAGTGGCTCTGCAGGAAGGGGACATTTGGGAATTTGGGGCTGTGGCCACACTGGGGACACCCCCCTGGTTTTGGGGGAAAATCCTTCAGCTGGGGGTGAAATTCCAGGTGCAGCTGGAAGGGAGGCCTGGGAAAGGACTGCATAGTAGTCATGGATTGGGAATATCCACCACCACAACCTCCTCACCACCTGAGCCTGCCTGGGCTGGGAAAGCAGGGATTTCCTCCCAAAAAAAAAAACAAAAAACCCCAAAAAAAAAAAAAAAAAGGAAATAAGACTCAAAATGGTTCTGGATTTCCTTGATGATTGTGCTGATCCAGATTCCAAGCTGGGATTGTAGGAGTGTGGCCTCCCCCTGCTGCCCCACGGGGTGAATTCCGTCTCCAATGGGGTCAATCTTATCCCTACAGGATGAATTCTGTCCCCTGGGGTGAATTCCATCCCCACAGAAGGCACTCTATCCCCACGGGGTGAATTCCCAATTAATTCCAAGACTGTGGCTCAGGATGGAGCCCAGGCCAGGCAGGGGTGAGGAGGGACTGAGGGAAGGCTCCCTGAGCTCCTGGGGCTGTCCCCAAATCTCAGTCCCAATCCCAGTCCCCACCCCAGCTTGGGGAGCCCCTGGAAGCCCCAGTTCCCCCCCAGCAGCTCTGCAGTGTTTATTGCACTCCTGGAGCAGAGCTGGCTCTGCCTCCCCTCTCCCACTCTGATTTTGGGGCTGTCCCAACAGGGAAGGTGGGAATTCCCAGCTCAAAGCAGATTTTGGGGTTTTTAAATCCCTCAGGAACTCGGATCCTGCAGCTCCTCCTACCTCAGGCACTGCAGAGGGGAGATGCTGCTCACTGATTATTTGGAGCTCCACTGGACCAAATTTTGCTTTTTTTTGGCCAAAAGAAAATTCTGAATTCTGCTGCAAATCCTGGCAGTTTAATGTGTTCTGCAAGGTTCATGCTAAGGACAGGAATATCTACATTCAGCAAAAACTAGAACTAAATCCACACCAGAAACAGACAACGAACTAGCACAAGCAGTTGTAAAACCAGAATTGAAAGGGCTGGGTTTCCTTTTTTTTTTTTTTTAAATACTTGAGTTAAAAAAGTGACCTAAAACAAGATTTAAAAGAAAAAATAGCCAACAAAACAAAGCAAAACAAAAAGAAAAGAAAGCAAACACAAAGAAAAAGTCCCTTTTAAAAACAAATCAAAATATTTGCAGCTTCATTTCTTGTTCTGGTAACAAAAAATACTGTCTAGAAACAAAAATTAGCATTTTTAAGGTAATACTACTTCTCCAAATGTAAACAATATACAAAAATGCTTCTGTTAAACAAAGTTACATACCTGGGTAATACATCATTAGGTGAGAAAATTGCATTTAATCACTTTAGTACACAATATGGCAACTGGACAGAAGGGGCAGAATCTTTGGGGGACCCCCCCAGATCACCTGGAACAGCCAAATTTAATCCCAGCAGGAGTTTGGAATAAGAAAATATTCCCTGCTCTCAATTTTTGTCAGAACTCTGTAAGGATTTCTGCAGGAATTCCCTGGGTTTTGACTGGATTCCTTATTCATTATTCCGGAATTCAATAAAGGACATTTTTTTCTGCCATCTTCACTCTCCTTTCTCTAGGTTTGCCCTGTGGCGTTCATCCACCTCCTGCTCTCTTCCTCCCCCCTTTTTCTCCTTTCTATTTATTTATGTTTTTGTTTTTTTTGTTTTAATAAATGATTTCAAGATAAAACAATTTCCAAGCTACTTTCCCCAAAAGGAGAAGGGCAAACTTACCAGGTCAAAGTTGCAGATTCAAAGCAGATTTTTTTTTTAACTGTCAGGAATAAAAAGTGATTGGTGTTTAATTCCTAATTAGCAGTAAACTTAAGTGCTTATTAAGAGAGAAGCAACCAATATAATGCCCACAAAATGAAGATGATGATGCCCTCTAAGTCCTCCCTTTGTTTTCTTTTTCAAAATATTTTTTAGCTGCATTTGGGTAGTGGCTTTTCCAGCTCTACACCTTAAAACCCCTCCAGCCTCCCACACCAAAAGGGCAGCAGAAATTTGTGCCACGTCAAAGGGAAGGACCAAAAATCTTCAAATCCCATCAGGACCCCTAATTTTTCATTTCTCCAAAATTCTATTTACAGTGCAGCCTCATGGGCTTCAGTTTCAGCCCCTGCCAAGGTGAGACCCATGGGGGGATTCACATCAGGAAGGGGAAATGGGGAGGGGGTGAAGAGGAAATGAAACCAAAAAATCCCCCAAACCCCACATTCAGAATCCAGCCTAGAGGCAGGGTTAATTCAGGGAAATTACCAGAGTGTGATGAGCACCAGTTATGTCTCAAAAAGGACCAAAATTCCACACAGCAAGAACTGTTACAGCACAGGACAGACAATCCCAACAGCTTATTCCCCAAACAAAGGCATATGTGAAAAACAGTTCCAAGGCAGATTAAGCAACATGTTTCAACTGCAAAGAGGTTTGTTCAAAACTCTAAATCCTGCTTAAAAAGAGAAAGGAAATTAAAATTAAAAAAAAACAAACAACAACTCCCAAAATAAAGAACCAAAACCAAAAGTTCTGTTGTGCAGCAGAGCTAATGAAACCCACAGCGAGGCTGCCGAGCTTGGCTGTGAAAGGGTTAAAGGAGACAAAACAGGACGATTTCAGTCACTCCAATCAGTCCCCAAATCCTTCGGGGGGGGGCTGGAAAAGAAATCTGGTGTGAGAGTTCAACCATTTCCACTCCTGGAGGGTCGCTCAGGGGGTTTGGAACAGGATGAGCCCAGCTCCCAGCACTCGCCCTGGCAGCCAGACCAATTCCTTCTGTGCAAGTCACATTTTTAAAAAATAAAACACAAAAAATCCAACCCAGCAACCTCTGTCAGGACACAGATTCAAGTACCTGTTGCAGGTACTTGAATACCTTGAATACCAACAGGTACTTGCAAGGGGTGGGGAAGGAAGACTGAATAATTAATTAGCTAATTAACACTGGCAGGATTGTGATGGTGACCTCTGAGCCCTTCCTGGCTGAGGAAGTGGCCCAAAATCTTAGCCTGGATCTACAGGTATAAAAATGCCTTTTTAAATTTTTTTTTTTTCTTCTTTAAGGAAATCTTCAGAGCTGGCCAATTAAAATCACCCCAGGTCCAAGCACAGAATGAGCTGAGGTTGGTCAATGCCTCTCTCATTTCTCTGCTTGTTTTTAGCTTTTAGGAGTTACACCTTTTTATTTTTTCAGACATCATCTTTGGTAGATGTTAATTTCCCTCATCTTTCTTGTAAATCAAGTGCAGTTACAAAAAAGTGGTTTGTTTTTTTTTCCTTTTTTCTTTGTTACTTTAATTAACCTAAAAAATATAGTGTCCCAGTCTGAATTTACCTAAAGTTCAGTGACTCCTCCTTTTTGTCAGTTATATTTTCCATCCTTGAAATGGTGAGCTACTTTCCTTCCAATTCCTACCGAGAGGGAAATAAAAGGGTTTGTTTTTTTTTCTTTTTCTGGCAAAGCCAGTCCAATAAAACAACAACAACAACAACACAAAAAACAAGGAGTGGTTTGTGAGTCAGGCACTGCTGAACTTGACCCCTTGGGGACAGTGCCACATGTGTCCCAGCCCCTCAGCAGAGAGGAGAAAACGTCACTGGGCAGAAAGAGCAGTAGCAGTGCTGGAACAATGCACTTGGCTTGTTTGGAAAAGCCCTCAAATCTGAGATCGGGGCACTTCTGGAACACCAAACCCAGAGGTGCAGCGGGTGCGGCACGGATGAGGATGGGTTTTGTCACATGGTGCCACACGTGCCCCACACGTGCCACAGGTGTGCCTCGGTGCTGCTGCAGTGTCTGTGCTGTCCCAGGTTGCAGGAGCCCCCAGGCTGCAGGAGCCCCCAGGCCTGCAGCAGGATGTGACCCTATGTCAGGATGCTGGAGATGAACTCGTTGAAGCGCTTCGAGTACTGCTCGGGGTTCACCGTGGAGATCTCAGCCCCGGCCTGCGGAGAGACAGCGGGTCAGGGGGCACAGGGGGCAAGGAGGGTCATCCAGGAGGGGCCAGTGTGGGCAGGGTGCTCAGGGAGGGGTCCGTGTGGGCAGGGTGGGCAAGGAAAGGGCAGGGAGGGGTCAGTGTGGGCAGGGAGAGGTCAAGGTGGGGTCAGGGTGGTCAAGGAGGGGTCAGGGCAGTCAGGGAGGGGTCAAGGTAGGCAAGGAGTGGTGAGGGAGGGGTTAGCATGGGCAGGGAGGGGTCAGGGAAGGGTCAGTGTGGTCCAGGAGGGGTCAGGGTGGGCAGGGAGGGATCAGGGAAGGGTCAGGCTGGTCAAGGAGGAGTCAGGGGGGTCAGGAAGGGCAGGGAGGGGACAGGGGCACAGCTCCTCTGCTGGGGAGGATCCATGGCCACCCTTCATCCAATCCATCCCTCCAGCACCTCCCAAACTGGGATGGAAATACAAATGATCCCAACCAACCACAGGGAAAACCTAACCCTGAGGAGACACAGAGGGCAGTGCTGAGCACGGGGGCCGGAGAATTCCCATCCTGGCAGGAAAATCAGTGTCAGGGGACACCTTCCCCCCCAGGAGATGCTGCAGAGCAGAAGCCCCAGACCCAAGAGCCCCCACTGGGCCAGGCTCACCCCGTGTTTCACTGTCTTGGCAGCGTGTGCAGCTTTCTTCTTGGTGTCATAGGGCGTGAGGATGTCAATGATGGCCATGAAATAAACCTCCTTCCTGGGGGCACCTGGGCGCACAGCAGGGGCTCAGTCCCCCTAGGCACAGCCAACTGCACCCCCACCTCCAAAAACACCCCCTGGGCACCCCCAGCTTCATCCCCACCTCCAAAAACACCCCCTGGGCACCCCCAGCTGCACCCCCACCTCCAGAAACACTGGGAAGAGCTGGTTTGGGGCAATTCACAGAGAAAGCAAAGGCAGCTGGAGGCTGCACAAGGGCAAAGATGCCTGGAGCAGCCCACCAGAGGCTCTCTCCTCATGCCACCCCTCTCCCAGCATCACTTGTCCCCTTTTAGCCACCACCAGGGACTGCCCGGCAAAGCAGGGACAGCCCTCCTGCTAGGCTGGGCTTTTCCCAAGCCCTGCTGGGAAGCTCAGGGTGGCTGCCAGGACAGAGGAATGACCTCAGGGGTGCCACCCTGGCTGCCAGAACTGACCCACCCTACTGAGCCTGGGACACCTCCCCTTTCCCTGCCCTCCATCCTTCCGCCCCAGTTCCCTCACACCCTCCCTGCCCTCCACAGCTCCCTCACAGCCCCCCTCAGACCCTCCCTGCCCTCCCCAGCTCCCCACACTCACTCTCGTGGCTCTTCATGGCGTACACATCCACGGAGGGGTCGAACTCCCCGGGCCCAAAGAACCGGGGGTAGTTGAGGAGGTTGCCAGGGCTGTCGGGGGGGGTCCCATAGGAGGAGATGGGGTTCCCCCCCACCAGCCCATCGTTCTCGCACTCCTCATCCTCTGCCCTCTCCTCCACTTCCATCTCCTCCTGCTCAGCCCTGTCCACGTCGTGGATGCCCACCAGCAGGCTGTAATCCATGATCTTCAGCTGGGCTAAAAACTGGGAGAGAGGCAGCAGTGAGAGCTGGCACCCTCAGAGCGTGGGGAAGGCTCAGCCCTTCCTGCAGTGCCTCCCTAAGGGCTGGCATTGACACACTCTGATCTTAAAGATTCCCACAATCCTGAACATGTGCAATGTATTATGGAGATTTGTCCACCAAAGGGTGGTTTCTTAATTAGCCAGTGCTGATGGTTTGGACTGGAGGAGCAATTAGGTCTACCTGTATTGTAACTGTCTATAAAAGCAATGGGTTTCTTAATAATAATATAATATAGTATAATATAATAAAGAAATTGATTAGCCTTCTGTGAATCATGGAGTCAATGCTAATTATTACCCGACTGGTGTAGGAATGTGCCCCCTGTTGATGGAGTGGCCAAATCATTTGTTTGCTTAAAAACAAAAAAATACCAGAAGTTTCTCTCCTCAATTTAGTAAAAAGACACCTTATAAGACCTTTGAGACTTCACCTCAAACCTAGGGCTACCAATCAGACAAAAGCCAAAAAGTCCCACCTAAGTAATTCACCAGAAAAAGAAGATAACAACGGAAATAATTGTTTTTGTAGAGTGTTTAGCAAGAGTAAGAACCTCCTGCCCCTACCTCAGTTTTTCTCTGAAAGAACTTGTGATTTTGCCTTTTATTAAAATTTTTTCTGTTTCCAACAGTACCTCAAAAGCCATCCTGCTAATTTAACACCATTCCAAGTAGCAGAGCTATCTCAAGTGTGACAGGTTCTCTAAGAGCTCGAGGAAAAACCCATCAGGCCAGGGGCCTGCTACTGTGACAGTGAGGGGAGATAGAGCAGAGCTGTACCCCAGGAAATTACCTCCACATCCCGCTTCAGCTTCTCAAGGAAGTTCTTTTTACTCTCTTCTCCAACATGCAGCTTCTGACCCTCATTCAAGAAGTCATTGTCCTTGAACGTTGGGAGATCCTTGGCCTGCAACAAAAAGCCTGAGGTGAAATTCCCCAGCCTGCTGCCAGGGGAGGGCTGGCACATGGGTGTGAGTGCAACAGCCCCTGCTCAGTCTGGGCTTCTGGGGTGCCCAAAGTCCACTGAGGATGGAAAGGGCATCAGGCAGAGCACAGGAAGTGTCAGGGAATCCGTGGGCTCAGCTGGACCTACAGGAAAACTCAAGGGAGACGTGGAGCAAGTCAGCTTTAAAAACTGCGCAGCTGGGCCAGGGATGCTCCAAGCAGCTCCCAGAATTGAAATGAAATTAATGAAAGAAATTAATTTTCTTGACCTTTGACTGCAGGGGAAAAGGGGTGAAGGCTTGGAGAAGAAAAAAAAACCAAAACAAAACGCCAAACCTTCTCTTCCTAAAGGTTTGAGGAAAGAAGAAAGAATTCAAGTCATGTTTTTTTGAGGGCTGTGCCTGCAGCAGGCCCTGAGGACTGTGGGGATGTGGGAGAACTCAGAGCCCCTTTGTACCTCAGGGTTTCAATTCTTAATGACACAGGAGCGTGGGGTGGCTTTGTGAGCTCACATGAACCCAGCTGCACAAGCCAGGGAGTTGGGGGCACTTGGGAGGGTGCCAGAGGATTCAGGGCAAATGGGAGTTCCCTGGCTGCTGGCTGGGATCTTTTAGGGCAGGCTGGAGCAGACTCCAACCCTGAAAATCCTACGTGCCAAACATGGACCAGCACGAGGTTTGCTGGGATTTCCATAGGGATTTCAAGGCAGCAGCACAGAAGTCCTGCAGGGCAAGGAGGCTCAGTCCTCAATCCCCCCACTCAAGCCAGGCTTAGCAATGTGCCAAGGATCTGGTTTATAAATCTTCTGGTGAAAGATCTACCCCTGACCTGCCTGGGGTTGGCACCCGGGGTGCTGTGAGGAAACCCTTCCATAGGGACAGCACTGCCCTCAGGTGGGGCTTGGTTCTGCTGGAACTGTCCCCCACTCCTGGCAGTGCCACCACAGGGCAGGGCAGGCAGAGACAGCTCCCTCCCAGCCTGAAAAGGGGGACAGGGTGAACTGAGGGCTTGGGGAACCTCCCCTGCCCAAAACCCCCATGAAAAAGGGAATGGAAAGGAAAAGGGAACTCAGTTGGATCTGTCTGCTTCCAAGCACCAGGAGAAAGGAAAGGCTGGCCAGGGATGGCTCCATACCTTCTCTTTATCACTTGCTTCCCTGGATACTGTTGAGCCCTAATAAATTAAAAAAAAAAAAAAAAAAGAAAATATCATTACTGCTCTCTGGGTCACATTCCAAATGAATTAATTGACACCATTTAATTTCTTCATGCAGGAAAACAATGAAAGCATTTTTAAGATCAGTGCTCAACCCCCTTTTGGTGATCTCCTGCGATGGGGGAATGGACCAACACTGAACCTCCATGCACAGCCTCCCAAAACCTGATCCCCTGAGCAGACCCCAAAGCCCAGGACCCTGCCAAGGGGGTTCCAGGCCCAACCCCCAGAGTTCTGATGCCTCAGGTTTTAGTTTTTATATTTTTCAGCTTCTGTGCTGCTTTAGTGTGTGGGTCTGGGCTCCATATTATGGGATGGTGAGCTCTCCGCACAGAGCAAGGAGACAAAACAATTCCTGCTCTAGCTGGGGACCAAGGACAAATGATCCAAATCTCAGGCCCAAGAGCACAAACAATGAAGAGAGAGAATCAAGAAGGATGGGACTGCATAATCTAAAGCTGGAATTGGACAATTAACTCCAATATGCAAATGGAGCAGAAGTTATTAAAGTGAGAGACCCCGTAAGTGGTCAACATTTTGCCACCATTTTGGTTCATTTTGTACCATTTTGGTTCACCTGGGATGCAGCCCTGGCTGGGTTCTTGTGCTGCCCAAGGTGGATCCATTGAGGAGATCCTTTGAATAAATCCCTGCTTTATTCTGTGATTCTGCCTGGCCTCTGCTCTAGGTCAGGCTTGAGAAGGCCTCACCTTCAGGTCGTACTTCCTGTGCACGGTCAGCCTGTGGCTGAAGACGTTCCTGGTGACCACCATATAGGTCTCCACCCCGTCCACGGTGAGCCGGTACATGCCCAGGAACTGGGGCAGCAGTGTGTTCCCGTGGCACTCCACGATGAACTGCAGGGAGGGACAACTGTGTCACACAAAGCCCAGCTCTGACAGCACATAAACTCGGTTAGGTGCTGCAGCCAAGGCACACATGGGAAAGGAAAGGAGGGTTGGAACAGCTCCTGGGGTCTCCAGGAAAGGAGTGAGGATGGGGAAGAGTCCCATTCCCTGAGCAAGCTGGCCCAAGTAGTGCCATCCTGCCCAGCACAGGGAGCTGGGACATCTCCAAGGTTCTTCCCAGTCCTGGGATTTTGTGACCCTGTGTGTAGAGCTGGGAGATCTCCAGGGTTCCTCCCAATCCTGGGATCCTGTGACCCTGTGTCTGTCCAGCCTGCTGTGACAGGCCAGGTGTCACTGGCACTGCCCAGCTTCACTTCTTGTGGTTATCTCGCTGTGCCTGGAACTCAGGGCCTGTTAAACATCCCCTTCAGAGCAGATAGGCTGGAACCAGCACGTGGACCAGGACATTTCCAGCTGTCCCACTGTGACTCCACTTCCTAACTCCCCTCCGGCCCCTCTGGAAGGTCTGAGGCAATGAATGAGGACCCTGTTTGCAGCTCTGATCTACCAGGGATCCGTAATTTATTCATACAAGGGCCAGGATGAGCTGGGAAGGGGCTCAGCACTACAAACAGCTGCTGGGTTGTCCCTCAGACATTTGTCCCTCAGATATTTGTCCCTCAGATTTCCATCCCTCAGGATTTTCATCTCTCAGACCCTAAGGACCCTTTTTCCCCACAAAACCTCCGTGCAAGCTCTGCCAGCTGTGAATCCAAGCTCCAGACCCCCAGCAGATCCCCAGGTGTGCACGGGGGGGCTCCAGACTCACCGTACCTGGTGGTACTTCTTGAGGATGTTGTGCATCTCTGCCACGTCCTCGCTGGACACGGCCTTGATGACGAACCTCCTGTCGTAGGTGGTGAGGAAACGCGCGCCGCAGCGGCCCTGGCTGTCGCTGTTCACCGGGGCGCTGCGTGTCACCGAGTTCTGGGGGACAGACACGGCGTGGGGACGGTGCCAGGAGCTGGCACCTCCCTCAGCAGCAGGGCCGGCCCCACAGGAGCCCCCTGAGCAGCCCTAGAAGCAGGGCTGGCCTCACAGGAACCCCCTGAGCAGCCCTAAAAGCAGGGCCAGCCCCACAGGTCCAGCTCAGGGCACCCACTCTGGCTGTGAACTCTGGGTTTGGGGCTGCTGAGGGTAAAACCCAATCGTTTAAAAGTCTGGATGTGTTTTTAGGGCTTCCAGCTGGCCCTGTGATTTGCTGGCAGGTTTTACTCCAACACCTGGGGTGTGTTTTTGGAAGGTGTTTTTTACTGAAGAGTTTTTAGAGGTGTAGGATACACAGGCCAAGAGCTCTCAGCATTTCCTCTCAGGGATTTAAGAACAGTCAGGATATTCCTAAGGCTTAAGGAAAACCAGACCAAAACAACCAGACCAAAACAACTGAATGGCCTGTTGGCTTTTCCCTCAAAAAGCAGCTTAGTCTGGCCAAAATCTCAGTGTTTGGGGATTCTTCACAGGTCATCCTGCACCAAAAGCCACCCTCAGGCTCTGCTATTCTTACTCCTGGACGTACAAGATGAGTATAAATAGCTTGGTTGTTCTTCTGGCAACCAGCAGCATCTGCCTTTAGATCCCTGTCTCCACCCTTAGCAACCAGACAGTGCAGCAGGGCTGGAAAATCCCAGGAAAACTGCAGAGCAGGACCAATTCCCTGAGCCACAACACCAGCTCTTTGTTCTCCTGCCCCTCCCGAGGCAGCAGGGCCTGCTGCGAGCTCCTCCTTCAGCCCCAGCCACTGCTGCTGTCACCTGTCCCCTCCACCTGCCCACAAGCCATTCTGTCAACCAACAACCTCTCACCAGTATTTCCTTATCACAGATAGGGAGGGCTTTGAAACACAGCAGCAGCAACAGTGATCCTTAAGTTTTCCAGCATTTCTGGGCTGGATATTGGGTTTCAGGCTGTATTATTCGGTTTTTTTTAGGTGACAGTGGCACTGCTGTGTCCCCCTTACTCAGCTCTGGCAGCAGAGGGAGCCTGCAGCAGAACCTGCTCTGAGAGAGAGATTTACCATGTCATGCTGCAAGTGTGCCCAGAGGTTTCCTTTCAGAATGAAGCATTTAAAGCTTTTAAAACTTTAATGAAGCAGGGGAAAAACTCTGCTGCTGCCAACGGCTTTAGAGAGCGTCAGGAAAATAAAGGCAAGCAGAAAAATCCCCTTTGCTGCTCGCTGACATTTGCAAAGGGGTCTGTGCCAGGCAGTTTAAAGCCCTCACCTCAAAACCACAGAGCTTTTCTTCTGGAGCTGGGAAGCAGAAATCGTGACCACACAGAGCATTACCAAGCTCCCAGCCCTCGGCTCCCTTTCTGTCACTCCCACCTCTCCCACAGTTGGGGTGTTAAATTCAGCCTCTTGGCTCCATTCCCACTCGAGCCATCACAGTTTACCCACCTGAATTTAGCTCAATTAATGTTTTCTGTTCCAGATGAGCACTTAAAAAAAAAAACAAACCAAAGCTCTTTTAAAGCTCTGAGAAGGGGGAAGCAATCCCTCAGAACAACAGGGGGAGTGTAAATGGTGAACTACACAGAGTATGGGTCACACCTGGGGAGGGTGTCATCACAAAGAGGTGTGACATGGGCATGGAGGAGGCAGCGTGGGACCAGCTGCTCTCCCCACCAGGCAGGGAGCACGTGGAGGGAGCAGGGAGGCTGCAGCACTCCCCCATGTGCCTCTGCAGTCAGTGTTCCAGGGGATCCCCTGGCACTGTGCCCACTCTGTCACCACGTGCTGGGGACACTCCAGCTCCCTGACACCCAGCCTGCCTGGGGCCACGTGGCCACCACGGTCCCCCTGGCCCTGCTCTGGGTGATCTCCCAGCCCTGAGCTGCCTCTGCTCAGCTCCTCGTGCCCAGGGCTCGGAGCTGGCTGAGGAAGGGTGGCCCTGCTGCAGCAGCCAGAGCTCTGACATCTCCCTGTCCCCAGTGCTGAGCCCAGCAGTGTTAACACCAGACTCCTCTCCAAGAAAATCAGTCCCTCTGGCATTAGGGGATGGATCCCAAAGCAGGAGCCACCTTGACACACCCAATTCAACAACACACTTGGCTGAAAGCAGCAGATTCACCTGAATCTGTACAAACACCACGGACTCGTTTTCCTCGCAGATATTCCATGCTGGATCATTGTTATCCTCCAGCTCCTGCCTGTCCACAGCCACCTGTGCCCCAGTTTCATGCCTGGGGAGCAGGGATCACCTTCCCCTCCTACTGCCCTGTGTTTGGCACAGCAAGATCCATTGCACCGCTGAGGTTATGGTGGAACCACTCAAACGCCAATTATAAACCCAGAAAAGCTGCTGGCTGCAGTTTGCAGCATGGTTTCTCTGCCAGGGTGGCTGCTCTGTCCTAGAAGAGAAGAGAGGGTACCTGGTAGTCCTGGTCATCGATCCCAAACCTCTCCCGGAGGTTGCGGAACACCAGGGGACAATACTCCTTGAATTTGAAGCGGCTTGGCAGGTTCTCCCTAGGGCAGGGCAGAGATGTCAGCAGTGCCACCCAATGCCACACTGGCTCCCCCTCCCTGCCAGCCCCCCAGGACATCCCAGCCCTGCCGTGCCCTCGGCAGAGCAGCTCCTTCCTTTGGATGCCCACAAAACCCATCCCTCCCAGGGAACTCTGCAGGGTCCTGGCTAACAGGGATGGGAGTGTGCAGCTTGTGTGGCTGCCACAGGGAGCCATCCTGCCTGTGCCCTCCTTGGTGGTTTTGTCACACTGGCACACGGCTGTCCCCGCACACGCTGTCACACAGCTGTCACTGCACATAGCTGTCACACGCTGTCCCTACACACACTGTCACATGCTGTCCCTGCACACCAGGCAGAGCTGCAGGAGCAGAGGGGCTGGGCTCTGGGTTCAGCTCCCATCACAGCACGAGAAGGGTCAAGGCCCCACAGACCAGCTCAGCTACAGTACCCAGGAGAGGAGGAATCAGCTCCAGCCTGGCTCTGCTGCCCCCAGGCACAGGACAGGGGACAATGACAACACTCCCTGTCACTGAGGGAGCTGCATCTGCTCCTCCCACAGCCCTGATCCTGCCCAGGGGGAGGAGCAGAGTTTGGTCCTGCCTGGACATAGTGGGTGAATTTGGCAGCTCCTTCTCAATGAGAAACCCTCGCAGTGACACATGGGGAGCTCAGATCTTCTCTGGAGAAGGGGGAGAGCAGATCCTGTACATTGGACGTGCCAGGAGAGACAAACTTCCCAATCACCTCCCACTCTGCAAAGCTGATCCCTGTGAAACTTGGGGAAAACAAAGGATTAATCAGGGAGCACTGCAGCCCTGCAGAGCTGGGATGGAGAATGCAGCTCTGAGCACCAGCCACAACCACGACTTCAAAACAGCTTCCAAAAATGGATTTTTTGGGAAAAGGAGACAGGAGTAATTCCAGAGGACTCCATGAGCACAGCACAGCTGCAGAGCTACCTCCTGTGAACAGTTTAATCCCTCAAAGGATGGCAACCAACCACCACAGCATATCTCACTGCAGACTGACCACACCATGGCCTGTCCAGGGTCTGGGCAGGGCACAGGGTATGGATCCTCCTGGCACTACTGCTGGGAACAACCCAGAAGGCCTCCCCCAGGCCAGCTGGCCTCACAGCATAGAGCTCTGACCACAGAGAGATTAGGAAGCTCCTACTTACTTGTTGAATAGATGATTGTCCACCTTAATCTTACTGTAGGCTTTAAAGTCATCGGGCATTAACATGACAGGGACGGGAACGTTGCTGAGCTCATTGATCTGCAAGAGAGAGGAAAGGGAGACTCAAAGCCCAGGCCCCACTGCCCTGTGGACCTGCAGGGATGCCCAACACCCCAGGGGATGGTTTGGGGCACCGTGACCCATCAGACAGAAGCAGCTGGGGAACACTGTGGTGACAGGCCACGATGTGAATCCTCCTGAGACAACTTTCCCATTCCACTGACCATCCAAGACACAGCTGAGAACCCAGACAAACCACAGGCCAAGAACCATCAGATTTTATGTTTTAACTACCTCCCTGAGAAAATGTTCCAATGTTGATCATTCCTGCTACAAACCAGGATGACCAAAGCCTTTGGTGCAGCCCAGCACAGCTCCCTGTGGATGCTGTTTCCATGCTGGCTGTCTCCTGTTGCTCCCATCCCACCTTCTCTGGAGGGATGAGTCACTCACTAGATTGTTTTTGTTCCTTAGTCATGAGTGGCAGCCACAGGAACATGGGGAAGCAGAAGAATGAATGTTCAGCTACTATTGTACAGGCGGGCTCGTGCTGCAGCATCCAGCAGTGCCAGCATTAATAATAACATAATAATAAATAATTCACCTCTGGACTGTGTCTGGCTGCCCTGCTCTAGTCACTGCAGTCACTGACAAGGCTGTGCCAGAATCAAGAGGTTTCTGAGATGCCTTTTCTGAAGACAGCCCCAGTGCCATCCCTCCCAGGGACTCACCACAGCCCCATCTCACTGAACTCCTGCTAACAGCCTGGATTCAGGAAGAAATTCCATCCCAGCTCTGTTCCCATGACTGCTGTGCCAAGCAGGTAGTGCAGGAGAGGGAGGCTGACAACGCTGGCACCAGCACGGTTTGGCTCCCAGTCAGCTCTGGGGACTGTTCCCAGCACCAAAACCTCTGGCAGGTCAAGTGACTCCCAGCACACAGGGAAAGCTGCTGGAAAACTTCCCTGCTGGCTGGGAGCAGGGGCCAGGCTCGGGAAAGGGATCCAGCTCTGGGATTCCCCATTCCCTGCATGCAGCAGGACACACAGCACTGCCCAAAGTGCTGCCACATCCCTGCTGGGCTCTGCAGGGTTCAGTCCTAGGGATGTGCCGTGAGCCAATTCCATGAAGCCGTGTTTATCTCACCCTTTCTCCATCGTTACCATGAAAATCCAGACCAGATTTAATACACGTCAGACTGGGAAGAAAGACGCATCCCAGTGCCAGGAGGGAAGGTGGCTATTTTCAGAGCCAGCCATCCCACACAACAGACAGAAGCGGGAAGCGAAGCGGCCACGTCTCCTGGAGGGAGCGGAGCTGGAGCTCTGCAAAGCCCTGCTCTGCAAAGCCCTGCCCTGCAGCAGGGGGCTTAAGTTTTAGCTTTTATATTTTGCCTTAAGTTTTAGCTTTTATATTTTTCAGATGCTGTACTGGATTAGGGTACAACTCTGAACTCCGTACAGAGTGTTTGTAAGCTCTCATCACAGTTTGATCAGATAAAACAATCCTTCCAGGCCTGAGAACCAAAGTCACCATCACAGCATCAGGCCTGAAAAGTATGAACAAAAATTAATGGGAGAGGGGGAGAGCAAACTGGGGGACTTCATTACCCGAAGCTGTAATTGGACAATTAACCTCTGATGTCCCAAAAAACTCATGACTGTCATCCATCTCAGGTGTAGCCTCTGCACTGCCCAAGGTGTATCTCTTAAAGCCTTTAATAAAAACCCACTTTATTCTCCAACTCTGTCTAGCCTCTGTTCTAGGTATCCAGCCCAAGGCATCACAGCACTGCCACAAACCCTGTGGGATGTATGGAAAACGCTGCACAGATGAATGAATGAACAAATAATGACACACATCCCCCACCGGCAGCATCCCTGAGCAGGGAGAGGCCGATGGCCCCCGGGTTCGGCTCAGTCCTGCATGGAGCCAATCCTTGAGCCAGAGGGGAGGGAAAAGGGAACAGACTCCAGGTGAGGAAGGGATCTCCCAGCTCGCAGCCACTGCAGAGAGCTGCATCAGAGTCCCACGCAGAGATTTCCCCTCGGGGCGAGGAGAAAACAACTCATCCTGCACCGAGACAGAGGCGCTGCCTCCAGCCACTAATTATTGCTGTCTGCCAGGAGGGGAAGCCTGACAGCTCCTGCCACACGCCTGCTCCCATCCCAGCCTGCTCCCAGCCCTCTTCCCGGCGTGGGGAAGGCACAAACAAGCCATTATCAGCTCCTTGCCGAGCGGAGGAAGGGTGCTGACGGCTGAGAGGGAACAGCGAACAGCGATTCCGAGGCTGCCTCCTCGCTGGCAGCAATTCAGACACAAATGTTCTGAGGCCTCGCTGGGTGCCCTCGTTTCTGCCACGGCACAAACCTCAAAGCGAGTGTGGGACCTGTTGCGAGGCTCCTGAGTGGCAGAAATGGTGCACCAGGATAGCTCTGGATCGTTTCAGAGGTGCCACCACTCCTCACAAGATAAAAGAGCCCAAAAAAATCCTCCCTGTGGAAGCCTTTCCCCCCTTCCAGCACAGCTGGATGGATGCTTTGGGATCTGGCTTTGGAGGAGACACAGAGAAGGGAGCGGTTGTGCTGGGCACCAAGATGTGGACGAAGGGCTGAATTTGGGATTCTGGCTCTGGAGGAGACACAGAGAAGGAAGAGGGGCACCAAGATAAGGATGAAGGGCTGGAGTGGTCATTTCTAGACCCAGCAATGCCCACCTGCCCTCCCTCAAGGCAGCTCTGGGGCAGTGGTCACTGGGCCTCTGTTCTTGGCACCAGTCTGGAAGAAAACACAGATTTGTTTAGTTTTGTTGCTACGTCGGGTTTTTTTAATTTAATTTTTTTGTTGTTTCAGCACCATGTGCTCCCACAGCAACACCCATGCCTGACACTTTCCCAAGGGAGAGGAACAAAAAGCCCCCACACACCTCGGGAAAAGGCTATCCCAACCCCACCCTTCTCACAGCATCCAGCCTCCTTCCCAAAGATTATCCAGCCAAATCCTGAAACACGAGGAATCCCTCCCAAAGGAAAGCCTGGCCAGCAGCACCTATCACCTCTCCAGAGAGATCTGCTCCTCAGGCTCATCCCGGGGGAATTTGAGCAGCCTCCTGGAGGGAGCAACGTGACAAACGCCTGGCACATGTTTGCTCTCTTACCTTCTCCCCGGGGAGAGGCGTGGAGCAGCAAATTAAATATAGCAGAGTGTGTGTGAGTGTGTGTCCCGGGGTATTTATGCTCCAGGAGGCAAGGTCACAGCAAGGTGCATGGCAAGGAGGTGCTCAGCTCACAGGGAGCACATTCCCAGGGATCTGTGCCCAAAAAGAAGGGCAAAACCCCAAAACTCTGCCAGGACCAGCATCTCTGGGGTTGTGGTACCAGGGAGATGCTGGGTGTGATTGTGGAGGAGACAGGGACAGAAGGCAGAGGTGCAGGAGCACCACAAACACATGCCTGGACCCTGACGGGCTGCTTTGGGCATCATAGCCACTGCAAGGCACAGGAGCAGCAGGCTGTGCCACACCTCTGCCCCAAAGTGGGGACAGAACGGCTCATTTGGAGCCCAGGGATTTGCAGCCACACCCAGAGTGATGCCGGTTTCCCTTAAGACTTCCAGCTTTTCAGCCCTGATCTGCCCTTGAATCCACTTCACTTTTTAGCCCTGATCTGCCCACAAACCCACTTCACTTTGTGGCTCAGACCTGTCCCCGAATTCCCCGGAAAATCAGCCCGGTTTTGCCCACCCCTCTCCTGCCCAGAGTTCTCCATCTCCCCCTGAGAGAGACCAGCCCAGGCCGAGAGCACAACCCAAAAGAGTTTTTTGTCTGTGCCAGCTGCGTTTGGCAGAGATAGGGCTGGGCTCCTGCCCCTCCCAGGGCAGACAGAGCCACAGCGGGGGTGGCACCACCCGAGCCCCACAGAGGGTTCGGACACGCCCCGGGGGTTCTCAGCGTTTCACACCGAGGCACAATCCAGACAAACCCGCTGGGACTGAGACCCTGCCCGTTTTTCCCTGGTTTTGCCATATCCTGAGAACAAAGGAGCACTTCCCGATGTCCAGAGCCACCCCACAAGGACAGAGGGATCAAAGCTGCCCAATTCCAGAGGAGCAGAGGGAAAAGCAGCTGGATGCCAACAAGGATCAGGGATCAAAAGCAGGAGTTGAGGGAGGGAAAACCTTTTCCACTGCCTAGACTCTTCATCCTCAGCACAATCCAGCTCTGCAGGGCTGCAAAAACACCTCCTCCCTCTCTGTTTGCCAAGCTTTTACTTCCTGGTCACTGGGATTCTCCAGCAGCACCACTCAGGACTCTGGGTTGATGATTTCTCTTTGCCACCAAAGCCAATTTCTTTCCCAATAAAAGCCACATCAATATTCCATGTCATTCAGGGACAGCTTTTGGGATGAACGGGCCAGGCATAATTTTGTTTCAAAACCTGACTGTAGCCTCAAAGTGGCAATTAGCATTAGTAAATTGATGGGAAAATGCGATTTGTTTACTAACAAGATGCAGCTGATGGGGTGTGTGAGCCCACTCTCAGGGATTCTGTACTACAGGACTTTGCTCAGGAAAATAAAGATACTTTGTTCCCCTCAAAGCTTTCCAATCAAGCATCTCCTGGAGTATTAGTTAAACTTCATTATGCACTGGGGAAGGAGGTGAAAGACACATGGGAAAATCACTTTAGCATGGAGACAAACGCACAGCTGTGGCAAAACTTCGCTGCTGCTTAGCACAGAGCAGCAACTGAGTGACGGTTTGAGGGAAAAGCCCTGTTTTCCATGAATTAGAGCATGATTAATCAGTATCCACACTAACAAGCCCCCGTGCAAGGCGAGGGAAGAGTGAATCTTGCAGTCAGTAATTCCTCTGGGGACACCAGGATGCTTTAAGATGGCAAAAAAAAGCATCCCCTGGTGAGAGCAAACCCATCTATTAGTGAAAAAAAGTACTTGGAAAGCTGCTGGGAAGGATTCCTGGCTGCACGACAGGGATCAGGCAGTGCCATCCTCCTGTCCCCAATCCTGTCAGCCTCAGGGTCACTGGGAAACATCTGTGTTCCCAGTTCTCTCACAGGTGAGCAGAGCTGATGCATCCCTTGGTCCAAAAAAGCTGAGGAATGGGAATATTCAACAACCAACACATGGTCACAGCAGTCAGCAGAAATGAGCAGGGAAATGAGCCTTGTTCTCCTTGCTGAACCACCCAGGAAAACCCTCCTTTCCTTTGTCCCCCAGAAAGGAAAAGGGCTCCTGCAATGGGGATTTGTACAGGAAAAGGGCTCCTGCAATGGGGATTTGAACAGGAGCTCCTGGATGAGCAGTTGGCAGCCAGGCCCTCGGTCATTCCAGGGACTGGCACGGCCCTGGCCATATGCTGCTCTCTCCAGAGGTCAATTAGAGCTGGGCTGGGAAGGGTCAGATCCAGGCTGTTCCCACCGTGCCAGGAACAATTTCTGGGATCTGAGTGTTTGATATGTGGCAGATGCTGCTCTGGCAGCATGGAAGGTAAGGCTGCAGAGTGGGGAGTGCCGTGCTCCATTCCCAGCACTGCTGTTTCTCTGGAATACTAACGAGCTCTGCTCCTGCTGGCACTGCTCCTGAGGGCTTGGGAGATGGCTGCTGCTCCAGCCAGGAACTGGAGCCTCTGGAGATGCCTTGGGCAGGATCCATGCAGCCAGCAGATCTCCCCATTCCCACAAGAAGGGGATGTTTGTGCCTTTCCCCTGCCAGCAGCCAGAGCCACTGGAATCTTTTCCAGCTGAGGAACCAGCAGCAGCATCACAGCCCCACAGACACAGATCCCAATCCCCTCCCTGGGATCCCAAAGCCTTCCATCCCTACAGACAGATCCACAGTCCCCTCCCTGGGATCCCAGAGCCTTCCATCAGCAGCACCTTACAACTGTTTCCATGGTTCCCAGAGCATCACACAAAACTGTTCATCGCTCCAGCTGGGAGGAGGCTGCTCCCTTCCAGAACTGTCCCAACTTCCCCATCCAGGGCATTGGAAACACACCTGGAGCACCACACACAGCCCCAGCCCCCAGGAGCTGCAGCTCCTCTCCCAGTGCCATGACAACAGCAGGAGAAGCTTCCCCAGGAACCATCCCCATGCCTGCTGGATTCAGGGTCTGACAGAAAACTCAGAAATTGAGGCTGAACCATGGTGGCTCCACTTTCACACAAGTTCTCCCCTCCCCTCAGTGGTTTCCTGGTCCAAAATTCAAATTGTTTGAGTCATACCACCCCCATTTGGCCCTGCTCACACTGGCCCCACCCCAATCCCAGTCCCAGTCCCAGTCCTGGCTGGGACCACCAAGATCACTCCAAAACACTCCAAACTGGTGTTCCAGAAAGCAGCTCCTGCTCTTGGGGTGCTCCTGATGCTCTCCAGAGCCAGCCCTGCCTGTGCTCAGCAGCCTCCTTAAGGCTGTTCCAGAATGGGAGAAGGGACCCACAGGGATTTCTGCAGCATGTTGCACAAAATGGTTGTTTGATTTCTCCATGAAAAAGTTCACCCCAGCTCCAAGCAATCTGCCAGGATCCTCCTGGCACAGCCCCGGGCTTGTGCTGAGAGCTGTTTTCCCCTCCTCCCACTGCAAGGATCCCAAAGGGCAGAACTCCATGGACACAGCCACAGCCCAGAGCCTCCTAACTCACCCATCCTTGTCCAAAGCAGCCAAATATTAAACAAATTAGAGGATTTCCCACAAAGCTTAAAGATATTCCCGAAATTATTTCCAATCCCCTCAGCTGGAGGCACCCAATTCCAATTCCCACCGAAGCAAGGCACTGGGATCATCTCCCAGCCACAGCTCACCAAACCCTCACCCCAATGTGGCAGAGGTGGGGGGATTACTGGGAAATCCTAAACGCCTTTCCAAAGGTCAGGAGGTCACAGCTGAACTGTTCTCACCCCCTTTCCCAGCCCCTCAGCTCCTTCCTGGCAGCAATTTCTTCCTAATACACATCCGATATAATCTCATTACCAGTTTAACGTCAGCTTGCCTTCCTCCCTCTGCCCAAGTATCTCACAGCCAAGTGCTCATGAAGTTACTCTGTCCTCATCCAGGGCCTCAAATTCCTGCCAGGCTCCTACTGCCCAGACAGCTACAACAAAGTAAAACACAAAAAAAAACCAACAAAAAAAAACAAACCAAAAACACCCAACCCAAACAAACAAACAAACAAACCCCACAAAAAAAAAAAAAAAAGGCCAACTGCCAGCAAACAAACCGTCACTATGAGGCCAGAAATGAAACTCGGAAAAATCCCACAATTTCCATTTCTTCAGGGCTGCTAATAGCACCACTGATCAAAGGCTGATTAAAGTCATTATCCTGCTTCCTGGGCAAGGCTGGGAGCACTTGGAACATCCTTTGCCTCAAAGCCAGCAAGGTGCTGAACCACATTTGGAAGCTTTTGCTCCAGCCAGGCAGGCCAGGAATGTGAGGAGGATTTTTAAAAAAAAAATTCTTGATGCGTTATTTGTTTCGGGAAAAAAATGAGTCCGAATCCCTTTCACTCTCTAGGAAACATCCACTAATCCACTGGACAAATAGGTGTGTCTGAGCCCTAGAAGGGGATTAATTGAGGAAGGGATGAGGCTTCTGGCTTCTTTGGCTACCAAGAACAGCACCCAGCAGTCACATCCAAGGATCAATCCTCATGCCTGCCATCATAAACTGGGGAGAAATTTCCAGAGAAAACACAGGGATGGTCTTAGGAATTCCCAGATGAATTCCCAATGGATCAGAGCTGAGCTGTCACAGACATTCCCAAGAGACCCTCTCACAACCTGGTCCGCGAGGAACTGAGGCCAAGAGGACACGCATGGCCCAAGTCCTGCAATCAAAGGGGACAAACCCCTCATTTTTGGGGGATGGAGATGGGAGACACATTGTCCAAGTGAGGCACAGCACTGTCCCCTGTGGGCTGTGACACAGGGGAATCCCTCACTGGGACAGTCCTGGTGGACACCCGGGGGCTGGCACAGGGGACAGGGCTGTGGGTGCCAAATTCGTGTCCCCCTCCATTGCCAGAGGGGGGATTGTGCCACAACAACATCGCCCAAAAAGGCATCAGTCCCCCTGGCCAGTCCCGGGAAAACGGATGTGGAAAAGGTGCCAGGGGTGGGGACACAGGGACGTGCCTGGGAGAGACACCCCGACCCGCGGGTCCCTAAAGCCCCGGGGGACACAGAACCAGCAGAAAGGGACCGAGAGCCCAGGGAGGGGGTGCATCAGGGCTGGGATGGACAGGGAGGGAAGGCTGGGATTCAGGAAAAAAGCAGGGGGGAAAGGCCCAGCCTGAGGGGGAGGTGGGAAGGGTCGGATCTGAGGGGCCGGGCATTGCTGAGGGGGTTGAGGGGACGAGGGCGCGCTCGCGGGCGCTGTGAGGGGCCCGCTCCCGGCTCTGAGGGTGGGGGGGCCGCGCCGCCCGCTCTTACCGTGTGGTTCGCCCCCCACATAAGGACGCTGAGCAGCGGCTCCGAGGCCCGGAACAGCTTCACCTTCTGGCACACGAAGTGTTTCTTCTTGGTCTTGGTCTTGCTGGCGCTCAGGGCCGAGCCCACGGCAGCCACGGCTCCCGCCGCCGTCCCCGCAGCCCCCGCGCAATTGGCGGCCATGGCGGACCCGACCGACCCCCTCCCCGCGCCCCCCTACCAGCGCCTCCGCATGGTTCCGCCCGGCCCGGCTCGCCCCCCCCTCCCGCAGTGGTACCGCCCGGCCCCGGCAGCCGCGGCCCGTTAAGCTTCCCCTCGTCGGCCCTGCCCCCCCCCCCGCTGCCGCCGTGGT
>NW_024365270.1:647846-661676 GCF_014805655.1 Passer montanus
CGCCCCCCCCCCCCCCGCCGCTGCCGCGGTGGTTCGGTCCCTGCCCCCCCCCCCGCCCGCCCCCGCGGTGGTTCGCTCCGCCGCGGCCGGCCGAGCCCGCTGCGGCTCCGCGCCGAGGAGGCGCCAAGATGGCGGCGGGCTGAGGGGGTGGGGAGCGGGAGGTGCCATGTCCCGCCCGGGCGGGGGAAGCGGCGGGCGCTGGCGGCGGGAGAGCCGCGGCTCGGGCTGCGGCAGGAGCGGGGAGAGCCGCGGGACGCATCGGGCTGTGAGGGGGAACAACGGAGAGGGATAACGGACGGAGAAAGAGACAGAGAGAAAAAAAGCCCCCTTCCCTCCTCCTCTTCCCCGAGATGGTCTCGCCTAGTCGGTGTGACGCGCCCGCCAGGGCCACGCCCTGCTGGGAAAGGACCAATCAGCAGCGAGTCGGCTGGAATTATGAATGGGCTGTTACACACGTCACGCGCCGCCGCTTAAAGGGCCCGCGGCTGCTTGGGGACCCCGGCGGGACTCTCGGGGGGACAACGGGGACCCCCGGCCCCGGGGCGCGGCCTGCGGGCTGGACACAGCCGGGAAGGGGCTGCTGCGGCCTCCCGAACCCTCACTGACCCTTCCCGCCCACAGCAAATGCAGCCCTCCCACCCCCCCCAGAGCCACAAAGGACATTTAACAAATGACAGTCAAGTTTCTTAATTAAAAAGGTAAAATAAATCTACACTGCTGTACATATGCACATTACTTACATTACAAAATCCCAGAGAAATGTTTGCTGTGTCAGCCACGCTCTGGCTCATTCCCTTTTTCCACCCCCCCCTCAGAAGCTGCTTCTTTTGGGTCAGAGATCAATGAAATAAATCTGTGAGCCACCAAATGCCAGCAGACACCCCACTGTGGGGCATGGGTGCAAAGGGTGACAGTGTGGAACAGAGTTCATATAGTCCTGTCAAATTCCATGGGATTACCTCACGTGTGGATCGGTTCTGCTCTGGATTTTAAGGATTAACAAAAATAGATCTTCAGCTCTGGCACAGGAGGAAGCAGAGTCTGGTAATAATGTACAAAAGTGACACCAGTCAGGGTGGGGAGAGGAGGAGAAGCTCTGGCAGCAGGTCAGAAATGGAACACAAAGGCCCCAAACGCAGAGGGCTCTGAGGGCTCAGCTCCGGAATCCTCTCTGGGAGCTGGAATTGTTCCTGAAGAGCTCTCACCTCTGGGAACAAACATCCACCGAGCTCCTGCCCAGGGCAGGACAGGCTTCACCTCTGCATAAAGTTCTTTTCCAGGGCAGCAGGAGTCCTCTGCAGGGAGTGGATGTTGCGCTTGACCCGATCCTCCAGGCTGGAGGTGGAGGCACTCTCCAGCTTCAAACGGCTGCAGGGAATGGGAGCAGAGACAGAAATCACAACCCTGACTGAAGGAGAGCAGCTTTCCACTAGAGACTGGATATTGGCATGGAATTCCTCGCTGGGAGGGTGGAGAGGGGCTGGATGGAATTCCCAGAGAAGCTTGGCTGCCCCTGGGTCCCTGGCAGTGTGCCAGGAGAAGTGTGGGACAGGGGAGGTGGCCCTGCCACGGCAGGGGTGGCACTGGATGGGATTTCAAGTCACTCCCACCCAAACCATTCCAGGATTGTGTGATTTTGTGATCCCAGCTCTGGGCAGCTTCAGGGCTTTGCTGCCATGAGCACAAGGGATTAAATTCCCACCTATGCTCAGAGGTTTTATTGTCAAACCCAGATTGACAATAAGTCCCAAATTCACAGGGACTTGCAGGCCTCAAACTCCCAAGCTCCCCAAACCAGAGAATTTCTAAATTATTCTTAATAATTCATAAATACAAGCATAAATATATAAAAAGAATAAATATAACAAAATAAATAAATTAAAATAAATATAATATATAATATATAATTAAAAAAATTATTTCTAAACTGTTATCTGTATATAAAACACTCCCAGAGTGGCAAAACATCAGCAATGCCCAGCTTGGGTCTGACTCCCAATCAGCAAGAACCATTTTTTGGGTTGAGGGGAAGATTTGGGAGCAGCAGCTCTGTCAGGCACAGGGGAGATGTGCAACCCCATGATCTGAACCACCCCAGACACCATGGCCATCCCTCAAGAAGCTGAATTCCCCTTGGATGAGGAGGGGGTAAAAGACTCACTGGAAGAATTTCCCATCCCTGGAGTCGAGTTTCTCCAGCTCCTTCTCCAGCTCCTCCTCCTTGCGGTGCTTCCTGAGGTTGTTGGCTCTCTCCTCTTCCCTCCACTTGGCATTTTCCATCATTTCCTGACGTTTTCGCTCCAGCTCCTCAGGAGAGATCTTCCTGTTTGGACAGAGAGACACATTCCATAAAAGAGAGACACACATCCATAAAACCATTCTCACAACCAGCAGAGTTTGGCAGAGACAAAAATCTGCCAAGCTACAAATTGAAGTAAGGCACCTGCAGGAGTGAGATTAATGAAAAAAGCAAAATCAGTGATTGCTTAGTTAGGTTCTGAGAGAGAACAGAACCATCACACAGAGAATTTCCACCAGCCTTTAATATCCTAATGAGAACAGGATTTATTTTGATGCCAATATCAAAATAAAAGAGTAATTGAGGGTACAAGAGAGGTCAGCCCCAGGGGTTTGTCCCCAGCACAGGGACAGGACAGGACAGGCTGGCACTGACCTGGTGTAGCCCGGGGGGTGCTGGCGCCTGAAGCTCTTTTTGGGGGAAGGGCTCCTGGCTCTGCCCTTCTCCTCCCGGCTGCTGTGCCTGCAACTCCAAAATCGCCCTCATTAGCACCAAAATCCACATTTGATTTCATCTTGATCACACTTATAAACATTTATAAACATTCCTGGGTGTTTTAATACATGCTGAGGCTGGGGTGGCTCCCGCAGCTGCAGCGCTGTCACCTGGCCTCTCTAGGAACAATCCTCATCTGAATAAACTTCTTAATTATTTACTTTTTAATTATTTCATCCGCCAACAACAAACTGCCTTTTATAATTTTATTTGTATTAAATAAATAGAATTTAACAGCTCAGTGATCCATTTGAAGAGAACTGGGGTTCTATCAACAATTGACAAAGAACTGTTTTTATAATTTTATTAAATTAAGGCAATTAAATTAAGGCAATTGTATTAAATAAAGGCAATAAATATCTGTAAAAATATATGTAAAAAATACCTGTATTAAATAAAGGCAATTTAACAGCTCTGAAAGATTAGTTTGAAGAGAACTAGGATGCTATCAAAAATCAATATCTGTTTTTATAATTTTATCTGTATTAAGTAATTTAACAACTCTGAATGATCAGTTTGAAGGGAACTGGGAGCCCAAGCAAACCCCATTCACAGCAACACATCAAGGGTGTGACTGAAGAGGATGTCCCCAACACAAAGTGGGATTGTCCCCTCCTGGGAGCACCCAGACAGCTCCAGGGCAGAAACAGGATAGCAGGGTTGGGATTGTGCTGGAACCCTGGATGCTGAGAATTTTAGACTTTCTGTGCTGACAGACTCTGACTCCCAGGAGAACACTGCATTGTCCTGAGGCCGTGGAACAGGCTTCCAAAATTGATTGACAGCACTGGCATTATGGGTGTGGATTGATTAGAAGTGTGTAATATCACAGGGTGGAAAACTTAAGAGTCTGGGGTTTTAGAATATAGTAATAAATATGAAGCAAGATGGAGGTTTTAGGGCAGACACAGGTTGTTCTTCACCTTCTTCTTTCTTCATGGCTTTGGCTGGTATTTTGTAACTGGGCAGAAAAGCTCACACTGTGGGCTATGAGTGATCAGTTATTGGGTTAAAAGGGAAAATAATTCAGGTGACATTTCTTAATTGGATATAAAAGATCTTGTAACAAGAGACAGTTCACCTTTTTGTGCCTCGCTAATGAGAGACTGCAGAACTCACTGCTGTGAGACTGCAACACTGGTAAGAAACAACACAGCCCTGAGTCTGAACACAGCTATCCTGTTGAGTGCCTTCAATCCCGACCCCAACAGAGACAGGAAGAAGGAAGCAGAGCCCCCACAGGACTGCAGGGAATTCCCCTGCTTTCTGCCACTCACTGTTTGCTGTGCTTGGAGGGAGATGCTGAGCTCCTCTGGGGGTTCCTCCTGCTGGAATGCCTCTGGGGAGAGCGGGACGGGCTCCGGGAGCGCTCCCGGGGGGCTCTGTCCTGGCCCGGGGAACCCCGGGAATGCGGCCCCGCCTCGGGGTCCCTCACCTGGAATTCAGAGGGAACACGTGGGGAGCAGCCCCACACAGGGCAGAGGGGTGAGGTTTGGGGCTGGCACAGCTGGGGGAGGCAATTCCTCTCTGGGGTGGGATTCCTCGAGGAGCTGTGGCTGTCCTGGATGCCTGGAAGTGTCCCAGGAGAGGATGGAGCCCCATGGGACAGGATGGGCTTTGATGTCCCTTCCCACCCACTCCATGGATAATGAGGAGCATCTGAACAACCTTATCCCAAATTCCAAGCAAAAATATGGACTGATTTGAATTTCAAGGCTTAGATGGCTCCAAATTGAATCTAAAATGTATTCATTCCTGTTCCAGCTGCTGCAGCAATTCCAAAACTCCTGGTTTTCCCCCTCCCAGGGTGTACCTGTAAGCCATATCCTGCGATTTTGGAAGGAGCAGCCTTCCAGGAGGAATTATCCACCCTCTTCTGAGACCTAGAAAAAAAAAGAAAGTCCTTTTGAAGTAAGCAAATTGCAAGAATAAATCCATTTTTACCACACATTAAAGATGTAAAACCAATGAAACAACAATTTAATGACACACTTAATTAAAAGCATTAATTAAAAAGAAAAAGCTGAGAGAGAGCAGATGAAAAACAAGCAGGAATGAAGGTGGTTTTGGCAAAAAAAAAAAAAAAAAAAAAAACTCACTTTTTTCGGGGAAAAAAAAAAAGCAAAACTCACTTATTTCTGGGCCTCTCCTCCTCAGAGCTGGAGCTGGAGCTGCTGGAGCTGCGCCGTCGGTGCTTCTTGTGCTTCTTCTTCTTCTCCTTCTTTCTCTTTTTCTCCTTTTTATCCAAACTGTTCTGCAGCTGCAAAGCCAAAAATTCCCTCAGGACCACAGGGAAAATACCAGAATTCCATGTAGAAAAGCACAAAAACTGAAGCCAAACAAATCTCTAAAAATTATCTTTTAATTTACAGACATTTGCGGGATTTTTCTATTTAAAGGTGTAAAAAATGTGTTTGCAGTGTTTACAAGAGATGTACCTTTATAAAAATGTGGAGATACTTATAAAAATGTACAGCCATTTATAAATTTCAAGGCAGAAAATCTCATTTAACAAGATTTATAAATTTATAGCAATTTATAAATGGGAATTTTTGATTATAAGAAAAGGGAAAACTCCTCTTTATTTATAGCCATTTATAAATTGCAATGTATAGATATATAAATTTAAATGTATAGATATAAAAATTTAAATTTATAGGCATATAAATCTTGTTTAATGAGATTTTCTCTCAAAATTGAGGAATTTAAGGAACAAACAGAGCTCAGCTCCTTGTCCTGGACAATAAAAAATTCTGATTTTTGCTCCTCCCCTACCTTGCCTCACACCTACCAAGGCTTTGATTTTCTTCATCTTCACTGGATTGTTCAAAACTTCTCTTTTCTTTTCCTCCTCCCTCTTCCTGAAGCAGGGGGAAAAAAAATCAGGTTTTTTAATCACATTTGCACAGAGAAGATTCAGCAAGTGCAAGCTCTAAAAACAAAGAAAGCAGGAAAAAAGAGAAATGTTGTGTATTTAGCAAAACTGAGGAGGAGTTCCCCCTCTTCCTATAAGCAATTGAACTGATTTTGATATAGGATCATTTCTAATAAATTCAACTGTTATTGATATAGGATAAAACATATATTTATAGGATATATAAGATATATATATATTAGGTTATTTATATGCTATATATATATTACAGGATATATATATATAGGGTAATATAATATTTCTAATAAATTTATATTTGTAGGATAATATTTATAATCAATTGAACTGCTTTTGATACAGGATCATTTATTATCAATTGAACTGCTTTTGATATAGGATAATATATGTATTTATAGGATATGTATTAAGATAGATATATATCCTAATATATATAAGGATTATAGATATATATTTATAGGATAATATAATACTTATAATCAATTGAATCGATTCTGTTTTTGATACAGGATAGTATATATATTTATAGGATATATATATATTAGGACATCTATAGGACACATAAATATATTAAAGGATATATATTTACCGGATAACATAATATTTATAAACAATTTATTTGCTTTTGATACAGCATAATATATATATTTATAGGATATATAGATATCTCTTAGGATATTTATAGGATACATATATATATATACTAAAGGATATATATTTACAGGATAATATAATATTTCTAATCAATTTATCTGCTTTTGATACAGGATAATAAATATATGTATCGGATATATATATTAGTACATTTGTAGGACATATTACATTATCCTGTAATATATCCTAATATAATCCTGTATATATCCTTTAATATATACATATTTCTAATCAACTGAAGTGCTTTTGCTCCAGCTTGGTTTGTAATCAGTTGAGCTGTTTTTGCTCCAGGCTGGTTTGCACCTTCTGGCCCCCTGTCCCTGCACACCTGATGATGAAGAGCGGGTCCTCGCGGATCTTGGTGGCCATGTCCAGCACGGAGCTGGCCCCGGCCCTGGCGAAGATGGAGCCGGGCAGCAGCCCTGTGTCCCCAGTGCCGTCCCTGTCCCCAACCTTGTCCAGGATGAACTTGTCCACGGGGCGCCCCAGCAGGTACTCGTCCCTGTTCACCATCCCCCCAGGGCCCTGGTACATCCACTCCAGCTTCTCCTCACGCTTCCTATGCCAAAAACAGAGTATAGCAATATATTTATTTAATACATTTAATATAATGTATTTATTTATTCCCCCTTTATTCATCCCACTTCCTCCAGCGCTTTGTTGGAAGGTGGTTTGGGGTTGCAGCTGTGGGACACGGCCCCAAGGATGGGATCAGAGGGATGGGATTGTTCAGCCTGGAAAAGCTTTGGGGTGACCTCCTAGGGGTCGTTCAGTGCCTGACTGGGGCTCCAGGAGAGCTGGACAGGGATTTGGGACAAGGGATGGAGGGACAGGACACAGGGAATGGGTTTGAATTGAGAGAGGGCAGGCTTGGGATTTTGGGAAGGAATTCCTCCCTGGCAAGGAGAGGAGGGGATGGAACAGAAAGCCCAGAGCAGCTGTAGTTGTGCCTGGATCCCTGGCAGTGCCCAAGGCCAGGCTGGACACTGGGGCTTGGAGCACTGGGACAGTGGGAGGTGTCCCTGCCGTGGCAGGGGTGGCACTGGGTGGGCTTTGCTGTCCCTTCCACCCCAACCTCTGTGCTGTCCTCGTGCTCTCCCCATGCTGTCCCTGTACTGTCCCCTGTGCAGTCCCCATGCTGTCCGCTGGCTCACCGCATGGTGCCCGTGTCCCTGTGCTGTCACACACGGTGCCCCTGTCCCCATGTCCCTGTCCGTGTCCCCTCACCGCACGGTGCCCATGTCCTCGGCGTAGCGCTGCATCTCCTCCCGCGCCCGCTCCTCCTGCAGCTCCCGCTGCAGCTCCTCGATCTTCCTCCTCTCGGCCTCGTGCTTCTGCTCCGCCTTCCACACCTTCTCCACATTGCGCAGCGTCTGCGGGTGCCAGCTCTTCTTCAGGTTCTGCGGAGAGAGGGCATTGGCACCGGGGCTGGCACCGGGAGAACGGACCCACGGCTCCCGCTGGCCTCGGGAGCAGCCTCAGGGCCGGGGCAGCCGCACATCCTGGTCCTGCAGCCTCTCAGCCCCTCCTCAGCCCCCCAGGACCCCTCCGCACCCCCCACGCAGACCCCTCCCACAGCCCCAGTCCCTTCAGCACCCACTGACCCCTCTTAGTCCCCCCTCAGACCCCCCACGCTCCCCTCAGCCCTCCCGGTTCCCCTCACCAGGTCTCCCCCCCCCATCGCGGCCGCCGGGTGAGCGCGTCCCCCGCTGCTACCGGGACAGGAAATACGTCACCACCCCCCTCAGCTCCTCTGCGCCCCCTCAGCCCCCCCGGTTCCCCTCACCAGGTCTCCCCCCCCCATCGCGGCCGCCGGGTGAGCGCGTCCCCCGCTGCTACCGGGACAGGAAATACGTCACCACCGCGCGCCACGGCTCGGGGTTCCGCGCGTCTTCCTCCTTAGTGCGTCACTTCCGACGCGCCGCTGAGGCGGTGGGGAAGGTGGCGGCTCGGGACGAGGAGGAAAAGAAAGAACCAGGGGGGGAGGCCCCTCGGTACCGGGCCTGGGGGATGTTTTCATTCCGTTCATGGAATCCAGAATGGTTTGCGTGGGAAGCGACCCCAAAGCTCTTCATTCCCACCTGTGCCATGGTTAGGGACACCTTCTGCTATCCCGGGTTGCTCCAAGCCCCGCCCAGCCCGGCCTTGGGCCCAGCCAGGGAATTCAGACAAGATCTGAGCCTGTTTCAAATGAGGCTGTTTGCAGCAGTGCCAAAGAAACGCCTGGAAATGATGAAGTGAGTAATTCCAAAAGCACCCAAAGCCACGGGACGAGTCTGTCCGGCTGTGCCCGTCACAACGACGCGCGGAGGGGGCGGGCAGCGCCTCTGCCTCGGACCCTGAGTGCCGGAGCGCTCCGGCCCCTAGTCCAGTGACGCACAGCCTGCCCCGGGGCAGAGCCCGGCCGGTGCCCGGGCTGGGTCAGAGCCTGGGACCTCCCAGACTGTGGTGGGGAGGAAGGAAGGATTGCCTGTGCCCGGGCGGATCAGAGCTGGCGATTTCCCGGGACAGTGTTGGCGAACCTCGCGGGTTAGAGCCAGTGATCCCCCGGGATAAGAGCCGTGATCTCCGGGGATAAAAGTACTGATTTCCCGGGATAACAGCCGCGATCTCACAGTTTGGAGCTTGTGATCTCCCGGGATAGATAGGAGCGGCGTCTCGCCTGTGGAGCCAGGCCGGGTTCGAACCCGTGTACTCACGGTTCCCAGCCCGGCGCGCTGCCCCTGCCCCACCCTCCCGCCGCGCCCCCCGCGCCCCCCCAGTCCCCGCGGCCGGGGCGTGGCTCAGGGGCAGCGCCGCCACCTGCGGGGCCGAGGGCCGCGGGTTCGAGCCCTGGGGCCGCCCAGACGGTGAGCTGTGGCATTGCAGCCACCCAACCGGACTGGATTCAGAGCCTGGAGGAAGCAGCTCAGCAGGGCTGTGATTGCTAGGAGCGCGTTACTTACAGTCATTCACTGTGTAAATTAAGGGTAATTACTCCAAAGTGACTTCTAGAAATGTGTTGTACACATAATGCACTGTGTAAATACAGGGCAATTACTCCAACAGGAAAAACTCGAGCTGTAGCTGTTGAGTTTGTGTGTTTCCTCCAGAACTCGGGAGAGCAGAGTGGCAAAGTGGGACTTCTGGCTTGGCAAAACATCACCAAGTGACTTTCAAGACCTCAGAGGGGTAAGAAAGGCTTGCTGTGGTCTGTGTATGAGGAATTTGTGGAGGAAAAAGGTGAAAGAGCAGCAAAAGAGGGGGCACCTGGAGTTGAACCAGGGACCTCTTGATCTGCAGTCAAATGCTCTACCACTGAGCTATACCCCCACACCAGCACCTGTGCCCGGGACATTTAAAAACCTTGCTTGGGAAGGAAAAAACTTTTGTGTTCCAGGAATTGGATTTCTTTCCTTGACAGCTCCCTGTGTAGCCCAGGGAGTGCCTGGTAAAGCTACAGGGAGTTAAATGTGATAAACGATGGTAAAAAGGAGAAATTCTGGTCGATCTGGTGCTTGCAGTGAATTTAAAACACAGAACAGCTCACACAGACAGGGAGTGGTTCTCACACACAGCACGAGCCCTGCACTTCCCCAGCACCCAGGGATTGCATTCTGCAGCTCAGAACCAACACTGAGTGCACAGAGCCAGCTCACAGATCCCCCCAGAGCTCTCCACGTGTTTTCTGTGAAAGATTTGGGCAAAAGGAAGGTGGAAAGAGGAGGAAAAGAAGGGGGCACCTGGAGTTGAACCAGGGACCTCTTGATCTGCAGTCAAATGCTCTACCACTGAGCTATACCCCCTGTCCTACCTCACAGGGAAAAAAGGAGTAATCCCTTAAACTCAGCTCAGGTTTTGTTCTCACTGTGAGAAAATATCCCAACCAAATCTGCACAGAAACAAATGTGTCTGGACTGTGTCACTGCCCCAGAAGTTGGATTCCTGCAGGATTTTTTTCCTAGTGGAATGCTCAGTTTTAATCCTGGACTTGTCAGCCCTTCATTGATACACAATAAGGAAAACGAACACCACACAAAAGCTTTAAACATAAGACATAATTCCCTGTTTTTGCCAGAGAGATATCAGTATCTAAACAAGTAAACAAATCCATTCAAGTATTTTTTGTGATTTGTGTGAGTGCAGGCACAGACACCGGGGGTATAAAAAAGGAGGAATCTTCCTCATTTTTTCCGTGGAAAAAAAGGGAGAAAGAGAGCACCTGGAGCTAAACCAGACACTTTTTGATCTGCACTCAAATGCTCTCCCCCAGGCACATAATTTTTAGAAAATGAGGTTTTTCTCTCTGTGGGTTGGATCCCTTCCCTGTGCCTGCCCAAGGCTGTGCAGGGAGTTAAATGTGATAAATTATGAGAAATGATGTGATGGGAATTATGGGAAGTGATGGGAATTATGAGAAATTCTGGTAAATGATTGCTCCAGAAAATTAAAAATTGAGAAAGGTCTGCAGCCAGTGAGTGGTTCCTACCCTGCACTTTTCCAGGCCCTTGCTGCTCCCACCCCACATTCCCTGCCCAGCACAACCTCCCACATCCACCGGGACCTTCCCAAGCTTCCCCTGAAAAATTTGGGCAAAAGGAAAAGAGAAAAAAAAGTGAAAAGAGGGGGCACCTGGAGTTGAACCAGGGACCTCTTGATCTGCAGTCAAATGCTCTACCACTGAGCTATACCCCCTGGTCTCATTTCAGCAAAATAAAACATTTCAAGGATGTTTTTTCTAAAATCCCCGAGTTTTCTGTTCCTGTGGATTTGGCTTCAATCTGTGGGGCAGCAGCCACAGAGCCACTGCACTCCCACACAGGGCCTTGGCCCAGTTGCTCCCCAGCTCCTTCCCTTTGCTTCCTGGGAAAAATTATGAGAAAAAAATGGGAAATTATAAGTGGAAAAATCATAAGAAAAAGGCCTCATAAAATCAGGCCTGCTCTGTCGTTCTGTGGTTTCTCCTGAGGGAAGCTAACACCTTGCAGGTTCTCACGTGAAAGCAATCCTCATGTGAGCAGTTCGTTACTATAACAACCTGTTCCTGGGTGAAAAAACAACTTACACCTGTAGAAACTATTTTTACACCATTAGAAAAATGAAAATTGTCTCTCATAAACAACTTTTCCTGCATGTACACACAGAGAGTTTGAGTCACCCATCAATACAGAATTAACAATTTGTTGCTAACCAATAATTGGCAAGAAAGTTGCTGACCAATTGGACTCACACACGAGGGCTGTAAAATGGTACAAAAATTTTATTAAATGTATAAAATAGTACAAAATGTATAAAAATAAGTTATGTGAATAAAGAATGGGTTTTTTCCACCGTGAAGAAAATGGAGTCTTGAGTGGTTTATTCCGATACCTTCCCAGTCTCAGTCTGTCCCCTGAGTGCTCTGAACCTCCCTGACATTTTTTCCCCCTGGCTTCCATCTCTGTCTGCAGCTGGGAAAGGAATGAGCAGGAGAAGAAGCTGAGCTGCCAGTCCGGTGACCAAACCCCACAAAATCCCCAGGGAAAAGCAGCAAAAAGAGAAAGGAGGGGGCACCTGGAGTTGAACCAGGGACCTCTTGATCTGCAGTCAAATGCTCTGCCACTGAGCTATACCCCCTAACACAGTTCCTGTGTCAGAACATATTTCAGAAAAATATTTCTAGGGATAGAAAAAACTTTTGCTTTCCAGGGGTTGGATTTCTTCTCTTGACAGCTCCAGAGAGTAAGCTGGTAAAGCTACAGTGAGTTAAACATGGTAAATGATGATAAAAATTACATTTTTCCTACCATTTAAGAAATAAAATCAATAATTAAGAAATAAAATAAATCCAATAACTTAATAAATACAATTATAAACAAATTCTGGTGGTGATTACAGAGAATTAAGCACAGAGAAGAGCACAACCCCAAAACTTTTCCAGCAGACCCTCTGTTCCTTGGATGCTGCAGCTCAGAAACAATACCCCACAAGCTCTGAGCTCTCCATGGATTCTTCCTGTGGCCAATTTTAGGCAAAAGGAAGGTGGAAAGAGGGAAAAAAAGGAGGGGGCACCTGGAGTTGAACCAGGGACCTCTTGATCTGCAGTCAAATGCTCTACCACTGAGCTATACCCCCATACCAGCACCTGTGCCAGGGGCATTTAAAAATGTTTCTTGGGAAAGAAAAAGCTTTTGTCTGGGAATCCTCTACATACCCCTTTGCACTTTAATGTTCTTGTCAAAGGCTGTGCATGGTAAAATGGTGATAAACGATGGTAAAAAGGAGAAATTCTGGTCGATCTGGTGCTTGCAGTGAATTTAAAACACAGAACAGCTCACACAGACAGGGAGTGGTTCTCACACACAGCACGAGCCCTGCACTTCCCCAGCACCCAGGGATTGCATTCTGCAGCTCAGAACCAACACTGAGTGCACAGAGCCAGCTCACAGATCCCCCCAGAGCTCTCCACGTGTTTTCTGTGAAAGATTTGGGCAAAAGGAAGGTGGAAAGAGGAGGAAAAGAAGGGGGCACCTGGAGTTGAACCAGGGACCTCTTGATCTGCAGTCAAATGCTCTACCACTGAGCTATACCCCCTAGCACAAGTCCTGCACCAGGGACATTTAAAAACATTACTTAGTAAAGAAAAATCTTTTGCTTTCCAGAGGTTGGATTTCTTTCTTTTGACACCCCCTTGTGGACTTTAACATACCTACCAAAAACTGTACATGGAGTTAAATGTGGTAAATGATACTAAAAGTGAGAATTTCTGGTAGATCTGGTGTCTACAGAAAATTAAGGACAGGCAAAGCTCAGACAGATAGTGAGTGGCTGCTCAGACAAAGAACAATGCCTGCACTTCCCCAACACTCATGGCCTCCGGAACCAATACTGAGCGCACAGCACAAGCACAGAGTTCTCCATGGGCTTTTCCTGTGGCAAATTTTGGGCAAAATGCAGGTGGAAAGTAGAGGAGAAGAGGGGGAACCTGGAGTTGAACCAGGGATATATACCCCCCAGCACAGCTCCTGCATGGAGAAAACGTAAAACAACTTCTTGGGAAAGAAGGAAGTTTTAACCACTTTGGGATGGATCGCTGTACTTGACAGCTCCTGTGCAACCCGATCTCCCTGGTGAAGGTACAGGAACATAAATGGGATCTCTGTCTGTGGATGGAAAACCGTGTTGTGGCAGTTTTATGCCCCCCTTGGGATGCCTTTGCAGCTGCAGTGTGCCTGGAGCTCTGGGCTTTGGGGCATTCAAAACCATAACACCAGGCATAACCCTAACTCTAACCCCTGAGAAACGTCTGATCCCACTAGCAGTTATGGCTGAAAGACCAATAAGAACCTCAAGCACAGGGACAGGCAGGAGAGCAAAGCCTTGCTCCCAAAGGCCCAGGGGTGAGCTGCTATGGAATCATCAACCCCAAGTGGGATCTATCTGTGCCAGAAAGTAGAACAAAAGTATCAGCCCTTTTCCCTGGGAAAGAAAAGTCACCAGGACGGGTACCTGATGTCAGTTTGCAGGAGGC
>NW_024365271.1:0-3535 GCF_014805655.1 Passer montanus
GTGAGGTGACACCGAGGGACATGGAGGTGACACTATGAGTGAAGTGACACCAAGGGACGCAGAGGTGACACCAGGGTTGTGGTGACACCAAGGGACACATGGACATGGAGGTGACACCATGACTGAGGTGACACCAAGGGATAGGTGGCCATGGAGATGCCACCACAGGTGAGGTGACACCAAGGGACACATGGACATGGAGGTGACACTGGTCCATCTGGACCAGTGTCCATCCAGCTGGGACCCATGGTCTGGTGTCCATCTGGACCAGTGTCCCCATCCACATCCGTGTTCCACCATCTCCCCATCCATGGCCATGTCCCACCACGTTCCCATCCATGTCCATGTCCCCACCCATGGTCAGGGGACAGGAGACAGGGTCCCCATCCATGGGTATGTCCTCATTCATGTCCATGTCCCCACGCATGGCCATGTCCCACCATGTCCCCACCCATGGCTATGTCCTCATCCATGGCCACATCCCCATCCATGGCCATGTCCACGTCCCACCATGTCCCCACCCATGGCCATGTCCTCATCCATGGCCACATCCCCATCCATGGCCATGTCCCACCATGTCCCCATCCATGGCCACGTGCCCATCCATGTCCACATCCCCATGCATGGCCATGTCTCACCATGTTCCCATCCATGGCCATGTGCCCATCCATGTCCACATCCCCATGCATGGCCATGTCCCACCATGTCCCCGTCCATGGCCATGTCCCCATCCATGTCCATGTCCCCATCCATGGCCACATCCGCATCCATATCCATGTTCCACCTTGTCCCCATCCATGGCCACGTTCCCATCCATGTCCATGTCCTCATGCATGGCCACGTCCCACCATGTCCCTATCCATAACCATGTCCCCATCCATGGCCACGTGCCCATCCATGTCCACGTCCTCCTGCATGGCCATGTCCCACCATGTTCTCATCCTTGGCCATGTCCTCATCCATGGCAATGTCCACATCCATGTCCATGTCCCACCATGTCCCCATGCACCACCATGTCCCACCATGCCCCCATCCATGACCACATCCCCATCCATGTCCATGTCCATGTCCATGTGCAGGTCCCACCATGTCCCCATCCATGGCCATGTCCTCATCCATGGCCATGTCCACATCCATGTCCATGTCCCACCATGTCCCCATCCATGGCCATGTCCACATCCATGTCCATGTCCCACCATGTCCCCATCCATGGCCATGTCCACATCCATGTCCATGTCCCACCATGTCCCCATCCATGGCCATGTCCTCATCCACGTCCATGTCCCACCACATCCCCCACATCCACGTCCCCATGCCGCTGCCCCCCACGGGTCCCCACCCATGCCTCACATCAACATCTTTATTTCTACTTCAACTTCAGGGCTTTCAACGGGATGAACAGAAACCTTTTCATTTCAAAACCAAAACGAAAGGATTTACATGTCCCTGCTGCCAGAGCATCCACGGGCTTGGACGGGTGGGAAGAACCTTTTTTGGGGGAGTTTCCACCCCACTCTCTCCAAAATTCTGGGGTTTGCCCCAATCCCACTCCATTTCGCTGTGGAAGATGCCCGTGGGCCAGAAATAAATAAAACAATGGATTGATGTTGGAGAAGACCTCCGAGGTTATCCAGTGTTGCTTAAGACCACCACAAAACCGAAAAACTAAAATTTTTCTAGGCTCAGAAGTTGACAAATCCAGCTCTCCACAACGGATGCCTGATGTTGGACTGTGGATGTGCCCAGGTGACCACGGCGAGCCAGGGAAGACCAACAGGGATCAGGGATCACCGGGGCTCCCTGGGGATCATCCAGCGCGGATCCTCCCGTGGGGTTTGGAGCTGGAGCAGCGCACGGAGCTCTTCCCGCGCTCTGGGCACTCACGGCGCTGCCCTCAGTGGTACTTCCACTGGTGTCTGGCCAAGAGGGAGCTCGCCGAGAAGCTCTTCCCACACTGGGGACACTCATCCATGGCCACGTGCCCATCCATGTCCACGTCCTCCTGCATGGCCATGTCCCACCATGTTCTCATCCTTGGCCATGTCCTCATCCATGGCAATGTCCACATCCATGTCCATGTCCCACCATGTCCCCATGCACCACCATGTCCCACCATGCCCCCATCCATGACCACATCCCCATCCATGTCCATGTCCATGTCCATGTCCAGGTCCCACCATGTCCCCATCCATGGCCATGTCCGGGTCCAGGTCCCACCATGTCCCCATCCACGGCCATGTCCTCATCCACGGCCATGTCCCACCACATCCCCCACATCCACGTCCCCATGCCGCTGCCCCCCACGTGTCCCCACCCATGCCTCACATCAACATCTTTATTTCTACTTCAACTTCAGGGCTTTCAACGGGATGAACAGAAACCTTTTCATTTCAAAACCAAAACGAAAGGATTTACATGTCCCTGCTGCCAGAGCATCCACGGGCTTGGACGGGTGGGAAGAACCTTTTTTGGAGGAGTTTCCACCCCACTCTCTCCAAAATTCTGGGGTTTGCCCCAATCCCACTCCATTTCGCTGTGGAAGATGCCCGTGGGCCAGAAATAAATAAAACAATGGATTGATGTGGGAGAAGACCTCCGAGGTTATCCAGTGTTGCTTAAGACCACCACAAAACCGAAAAACTAAAATTTTTCTAGGGTCAGAAGTTGACAAATCCAGCTCTCCACAACGGATGCCTGATGTTGGACTGTGGATGTGCCCAGGTGACCACGGGGAGCCAGGGAAGACCAACAGGGATCAGGGATCACCGGGGCTCCCTGGGGATCATCCAGCGCGGATCCTCCCGTGGGGTTTGGAGCTGGAGCAGCGCACGGAGCTCTTCCCGCGCTCTGGGCACTCACGGCGCTGCCCTCAGTGGTACTTCCACTGGTGTCTGGCCAAGAGGGAGCTCGCCGAGAAGCTCTTCCCACACTGGGGACACTCACGGGGCCCCTGCCCGGAGTGGATGAGCCGGTGCTTGACCAGGTAGGTGTGGAGCTTGAAGCCCCGATTGCAGTCGGGGCAGCGGAAGGGCTTCTCCCCCGCGTGCGCGCTCTGGTGCCTCTGGAGCGTGGAGTTAACCCGAAACCTCTTCCCGCACAGCACGCACTCAAAGGGCTTCTCCCCGCAGTGGCTTTTCTGGTGGGAAGCCAGGCAGGACCTCGTGCTGAAGCTCTTCCCACACTGCCCACACTTGTAGGGCCTCTCCCCGGTGTGGCTCCTCTGGTGGCACACCAGGCCGGCGCTCGTCGTGAAGCTCTTGCCGCACTGCCCACACTCGTAGGGCCGTTCCCCCGTGTGGCTCCTCTGGTCCCCAGGCACGGGGTGACACCGTTTTGGGACAAAACACAGCAGTGCCACCATGGTGGGACAGAGGCTCACAAGGGGGTGGCCTTTGTCCCCAAGCTGTGGCACCGTTTTGGGACAAAACACAGCAGTGTCACCACGGTGGGACAGGTGGTGACAGAGGGGGTGGCCTTTGTCCCCAGCTGATCCTGTTCGGGCTCAGCAACCAGCTGGTGGTGGCCTTCAAGGAGG
>NW_024365272.1:0-207 GCF_014805655.1 Passer montanus
GGGTGGGGCAAAAAATGGGATTGGGGGGGTCTGAGAGGGTTAGAAGGGTCTGGGGTGGGATTTGGGGGGTCTGGGGGAGGATTTGGGGGGTCTGGAGGAGCCCCCGAGGGGTTTGGAGGATCCCCCGAGGGGTTCGGAGAGATTTGGGGGGGCTTTGGGAGCTCAATGAAGTCGTGGGGAGCAACCTGGAGGGCACAAAATGGGGTT
>NW_024365273.1:0-207 GCF_014805655.1 Passer montanus
TCCTCTTTAGGGTGTAGGAAATCAGTGAACTGAGGGTGCCGAGTTTCTTATGCTTCCCAGAGCAAAGCCTTTGGTTCTGCACCTTGTCTGGAGCTCCCACACAGTCCCACCTCTCACAGAGGAAGGAAAAGGAGGCTCCCCCTCCAAGCCACTGCTCAGGTGCTGTCAGCAGGCCAGGCTAAGTGACCTCAGGGAGGGAGGGCTGTG
>NW_024365274.1:0-207 GCF_014805655.1 Passer montanus
CCCGGCCCGGCCCGGCCGCACGGCCCCGCGCCCCCTCCGTGACGGCCCCGCCGCGTTCCGTCCCCACCTCGCAGCCTCGTCCCGCAGCCCCTCCGATGGGACGGCGTCCCCGGGGTCCCGTGCGGAAAGCCGCGCTCCCGACAGCCCGGGGCAGCAGCGCGCCCGCCGCCGGGCCGGGCGCTCCGCGGCGCTGCCGCAGCCGGAGCG
>NW_024365275.1:0-207 GCF_014805655.1 Passer montanus
TCCTCTTGGGCTTCTTCTGCAGGAGCAGATGGCGCCAGCAGAGAGACGGGTGTTGTTTCTGTGCTCTGTGGCAAGAGAAATGTATGAGGGACAGGACGCTCTGTGTTTTTGGGAATCTGATTTCTTTATAGATTTATCATCATATCTTCTGTGGAGAAATCGGATACTTTGATTGTATATGGATTCTATGTCGCATTGTCTGAATTA
>NW_024365276.1:0-207 GCF_014805655.1 Passer montanus
CACCAGCTCCTTGTGTCACCAAGAGCCCCTCGAGTGCCACCAGCCTGGGACAGAACTGGTGCCACTGGGCTGATGGTACTGCTGTGTCACTGGTGCCACCTGCATGCTGTCCCTGTGTCCCGGCAGAGGGGACACGAGGAGTGGCAGAGGGGACACAGGGGTAGGGGACAGGGGCTCTCAAAGGGACAGAGGGGACAGCAGAGCCCT
>NW_024365277.1:0-207 GCF_014805655.1 Passer montanus
GGGGGGACACTGGGGACACTGAGGGGACAGGGGGGACAGGGGACAGAGGAACAGGGGGACATGGGGGCAGAGGGGATGGCAACAAGGACAGGGGGACAGGTGAGGGGGGGACAGAGGGGACACTGGAGACCCCGTGTCCCTGACGTCCCCTGTGCCTTTGTGCCCTGTCCCTGTGTATCTGTGTCCCCAATGTCCCTGTGTCCCTGT
>NW_024365278.1:0-207 GCF_014805655.1 Passer montanus
CCAACTTAAAATTATTTTTGAATGTCCAGATAATGCACGATGTTTGTCCTAATGATGTATCATATCTGTGTCCCAAGTCTCCTTATTCTGGAGGTTTTGTAAGACCACTTTAGGAGTGCCAGCAGCTGGTTGCTCACGGCTGGTGAATCAGTGCTTTGAGCCACTGCACACACTGTTTATTGGCCTCCAATAAACCTCAACAGAGTA
>NW_024365279.1:0-207 GCF_014805655.1 Passer montanus
GGGTACCTGTGCCACCCCTGGGGACACCCTTGGGACACCTGGGGACATCCCCGGGACACCCCCGGTGCCACCCGGCCCCGCTGTCACACCTGGATCCACCCGGGCACGGCCCCAGCCCCGCCCCCTTTGGGGCCTTGGGTTCCTTATTTTTTTTTATCATTTTTCCCTTTTTCCGTTGTTTTTACGTCTCTTTTTGCCATCCAGTGT
>NW_024365280.1:0-207 GCF_014805655.1 Passer montanus
AAGCATTTATTATCCACTAAAAGCATATATAGAAAAAGATTAATTTAAAAAATATATTTAAGAAGGAGTAAAATAATCAGCATTGTGCTGAAGTCCACGGAGACAGAAAAGAAACAGACTTGGGCAGGATATGTGTTCCAATCGTCAGGTCCATTTTATCCCATTTTAAATTTCATCTCCGTTTGGCCCAGTGAGCACTGAAATCTC
>NW_024365281.1:0-207 GCF_014805655.1 Passer montanus
CGCCTTCCCCTCGCAGCGGCGGCGGCGGCGGCTCGCTCGGCCCCGGCTCCTCGCGGTTCTCCGCGGCTTCGCCTCGCTGCTCTCCGGGGCTCCCGCGCCGCGCTGCCCAGGACGGTAAGGGCGAGGCGCGGCGCCGGCTCGGGCCCGAAAGCGGCTCCGTCCCGCGGCTCCCCCGCTGGCTCGGGGCGGCCCCGGGAGCGGGGGCGG
>NW_024365282.1:0-3369 GCF_014805655.1 Passer montanus
TCCAGCCCTTCTTGGAGCTGGATGTTACACTGAGTAACATCTGGTCACCTGGGACCTCCCTCTTTAGCCACACCTGCTGCTAAATATTGGACAGTGCCTCTGTGAGCTCTTTCACCAGCTCCCTCACTACCCTTGGGTGGATCACATCTGCCCCCATAAACTTGTGTGTGCATAAGTGTTGTTACAAGTCACTAACCAGTTCCCCTTGGATTAAGGGAGCTTCAGTTTACTCCCTGTCCCTGTCTTCCAACTCGGTGGGCTGGTATCCAGTTAAAGACTGAATCAAAGCAGGTGTTAAGTACCTTTGCCTTTTCCTCATCCTCTGTCGCTATATTTCCCCATGCATCCAGTAAAGGAAGGGGATTCTCCTTTGTCCTCCTTTTATTGGTTGATCTTTTCCGACTTCCTAGCTGTAGTTGAGCTGGCAAGGAAAAGCAAGCCTGTAGTAGTTTAAAAGATTGAAATCTGTTTCTTCTTTTTGACTTGTGAGGCTATCTGAATGAATTGCAGTTGACTATAATTAATGGAAACAATATAAAATGAAAACATTTAATAAATGCTTAATTATGTGCTAGAGACCGAGCATGTAGCTTTAATTTAAAGTGCCTTTTTTGTGACTCATGATACTGGTTTTGTCATTTTATACACTCTTTCTTACATAATGCAATTTCTTTTACAACTTTGGAATAGAGCACAGTTAAGATTTTGTGCTCAATGCCTTTTCTTTCTTGCTCTGTGAAACAGGGGTCCAGAGTTTCCTGAGGAGATGTTAAAATCCATGGGCTACCTCTGTCTTTTATTGGTGTAGAGACTGTTCAGCAGTTAATGAACTAATGATGTGTGCCACATGAGTTAATGATTGTGGCCTTCCTCCTTGCTGCTCGTTTGCCTGGTTTTGCCTGTTACACAATGACAGGACACAAGACCATAGTGTTCATCTTTTCTTCATCTGAGCAACCTCTACCGGGATGTTAATCCACAGTTTTGAGTGACATTGATTGATTGAAATTGCTTTACATATCATTTAAGTATATAAGAAAAAATAGGTACCTATGTTGAATACTTCTGAAGGATATGTGCAACATCTTTAGATTTCACTGTAAAAATTGTCAGAGGATGAGTTCTTGTTTGAAGTCTTTGCAATGAATGCTTCATTTGTTAGCTGTTATTCAGTGTGTAGGGTTTTTCTGAACCCATGTCCCACCCTGCTCAGTAATCCCCAGCAGTGCAACGGGAAGTGGTCCCTGCCCCTTTACAACAGGTGCTTTCTGACAGAAAGCACAATAAGTAGGTGAGATACCTTTAATCTCCATGACTGATTGTAGGACATCAGCAGTTACAGTGGTGTAGGCATTGTTGTAAAGAACAAATTAAGAAGAAGTTTCAAATTAAATGCCTCCATTTAGTTAAGGACACTACTGCTCAGAATGGAGGTTAGTGCAGGGTAGAGTGTCTTGATGTTGGAAGAGGAATGTTCAGTGGAATGGCTACTGGGCCTGGGAAGCAAGCATGTGTGATGCACAGAGGTGACAAAAGTCTCAGGATGGAAATTATTTTCCCAGTATCACACAGTATAAATTAAACACTTCAGAGGTCAGACATAGTGTAGTTATGATCTAGTGAGATGTTGAGAATATGGATGACAGTAGTATCTCTGTAGGTGGATATGAGAGGTTGTTTTTTAAGAAACTTGTACAGAAAGAATTTACAAGATTTAGGCTTAGGCTGGATATATAGACCTAATGAACTGGCTGAACTGAAAATAAATTGTGGGCTTTCTGGTATGCCTGACAGGTAGGAAATTATGTGTGTAGTGATCAGAGAAGGAGGTGGGAAAAAAGACTTCAAGGGAGGCTTAGAAGCTCTGTTTCAGTGATGCCTAGCTGACAGAGAAATCCTGGCATCTCAGGAGAAATGTTAGCAAAACACATCTTCTTTATTTTAGACAGGGAGACAATTTTAGAGTGATGAGGAGGATCATGTCTACACTGAGAAACAATGTTTGTATAAGTTGTTGTTACAAAGAGGCTGAGGTGTGTCAACAAATCTTGAAGTATTGAATGACACAAAGCTCTAGAGAATGAAAGATTTAGGATGACCTCTAGTGAAGGGTTGAAATGAAACAAATATAAACTTGATATTAAATGCTCTATGTCTGAATTCTGCTTACAGTTTTGCCATGGTCTAAGGAAATTGGTGCAGATGATGCTGGGTCATTCAAGATTGCATTCAGTGTAGCTATTATGAATGAGTTCTAGGGATTAGTATTTCCTGTAGTTCTACTGATGTGCTTTCTACATATTTATGTTTTCTGTCCTTGTGTTTATTGCCAAGCAGTGGGGGAAAGTTTCAGACAACTATATTTATTAAAATCTGTGCCTCAAGACTACCTGTAAAAAATGAGGTGGGAAATAAAATAGATTCTAGAAAACAAGCCTTTTTATCAATACCTTAAATCTGTTTGAAGTAGAAACTATTATTTATTCAATTTATTATTAAGGTTCATACTTCAAAAACTGGGAACTCATCAGCATTTCCATTCGAAGTTTTAATATAACTGACGATTTATCTTATCTACGTCCATAGAAAATGTGACAATTTACTGTTGTATCACAGGAGGTGGAGAAAAAGCTCGCAAGCGTCATACATCAAGAGGAAAGCTGTTACCCAGAGAGAGAATTGACAAGCTTATTGATCCTGGGTAGGTACCTCTTTTTTTTTTCTTAAACATTTTAGCTTGTCTCTTGCAGGGAGATATTGCGACAGGCTTATTTTCTCTTTAGCTTCCATAAACAATAACATGATAAACACTAAATAGCATTATTGAAATTTTACAGAAACGTTCTTTGAAAAACTGATCTCCTTTAAAGAAAATCTTTAAAAATTTAACCTTTTAAGTAAGATTCAGTGAGAGTTAGAACTAGTAATATTTTACAGTTTTGTTTCATTTGTCCTTATTCAGATCTCCATTCTTGGAGTTCTCCCAGTTTGCTGGTTACCAGTTGTATGGTAATGAAGAGGTACCTGCAGGAGGCATTATCACAGGCATTGGACGAGTATCTGGGTGAGAGATTCCAGTCATCTACATTACTTATGATATGAAAAGGAAGAAGGTATAATTTCATTCAATTTCCAGTATTAAGCTGTTAGTATTTTTAGTGGTTTGTTTTGGACACTCAAAAAATCAACAAAATCAGTATCTCAATTTTGTTTGGCCATAGCTAAAAGGAAGTGAGGTTTTTGTTTTGTTTTTTGTTTGTTGGGGATTTTTAGTTAGTGTATCCCACTAACTAAACAAAACATACATGGAGTTTCAAGTGTCCAGTGAAGGAAAGAGATTAGTGCATCTGGAAAGCTATTAAAAAAAAA
>NW_024365283.1:0-207 GCF_014805655.1 Passer montanus
CCACAGTGTTTTGACTTGTTTGGTGTCTGAGGACAGAAGAAGCTGGAGCAGATGCTCAGTTGCATTAGCAGCACAATCACTGTCACTTTACTCACCCAAAGGCAGCTGGCTGGTTTCCTCATTTGAGGGAGAAATTCGTCTTGGTGTCATGGAAACTCACACTTTTCTGAGTTGACTGTTTGAAGCTATTACCCTCAGCTTTGTTGT
>NW_024365284.1:0-207 GCF_014805655.1 Passer montanus
GCCCCCCCCCCCCCCCATCTTGTAAATCAGTTTTCTTGAGTCTGTGTTTTCCTGTTAAGGAGGCAATAATTAATTTCTTGGGATCTTGGTGTCTTGTTGCTGTTATCTTTGCAAAGATTTTCTTGATTATCTTTTTCATTCCTTGAGTTAGTTACAAAAGTGTCTTACATCATATAGATTCTATTTTAATATTATGCTATAGCCTAA
>NW_024365285.1:0-207 GCF_014805655.1 Passer montanus
CCGGGCCGCCGCATCCCCGGCACCCTCGGTGCGGCGGGGCTCAGCCCCCGCGACCCTCGGGGCCGCGCTCCCGCTCCCCTGCGCCCTCGCTGCGGCCGGGCCCCGCTCCTCGGGGTGCCGCTCCTCCGGGGGTTCGGGTCCCGCTCCTCGGTGAGCTCGGGCTCCGCTCCCCGGGGGTCTCGGGGTCCCGCTCCCCGGGGCCTCCGG
>NW_024365286.1:0-207 GCF_014805655.1 Passer montanus
CCGGGACCCCCAGACTGACCTGGGACCCCAAAACTGACCTCTGACCCACCCTGGGACCCCCAGAGTGACCCCAGAATACCCCTGGGACCCCCACCCTGACCTGGGACCCCCTGGGACTCCCAGTCCCCTCTCCCAGCCCCCCATCCTGGCCCCCCAAGTTCCACTGTCACCTCCGGGACCCTGCCCTGACCCCGGGACCCCTGCCCT
>NW_024365287.1:0-207 GCF_014805655.1 Passer montanus
GTGGTCACCACATGGCTGTGGGGAGATGCTGCTCTCTGTCACCAACCCTTGCTAAGGGCAGGCGATGGCAGAATGGCCCATGCCACAAGTGCAGCCACACTCATCTCCTGGCTCGTTGCAGCCCATGGTTCTTTGATTGTTATGTTGGCTGTTGTGGTGGTTTGACCCAGGCTGTACGTCAGGCATCCACCAAAGCCACTCTATCAC
>NW_024365288.1:0-207 GCF_014805655.1 Passer montanus
ACACCTGGGGGTACCTGGGCACACCTGGGTACAGCTGGGGGGAGAAGCTCTCGGGGGGGGGGCTGCACGAACACTGCGGGCATCGAGGGGTTAAATGGGCACACCTGATCAGATCAATAAATCAGTATCTACTGATTAATAAAATAATTAATAAGTATCTAGAAATTAATATCTATGGATTCCCTCACCCAGGTGTGGGCAGCACTC
>NW_024365289.1:0-207 GCF_014805655.1 Passer montanus
CGGGGCGAGGCCGGGCCGCGGCCGGTGCCCTTCAGGCGCGGGGAGGGCACGGCGCGGAGGCTCCATTTCGGCCCCCCGCGGGGGCCCGGGGCGGGGGGCGCCGCTTCCCCCGGGCCGACGTGACCCGCCTGCTGAGGAGGGAGCGGGGGGAGCGGGGGGCGCGGGCCGCACGTGTCGGGGCCGGCGCGGGAAGGGCCGCGAGCGATG
>NW_024365290.1:0-207 GCF_014805655.1 Passer montanus
GGCGGCCGAGCCTACCTTGGTGGTGCCCCGCACAGGGCCCGGGCCGGCGGCTCCTCCTCCGGCTGCGGCGGCCGCTGCTGCCCATGCCCGGGGCCAGGAGGCGGCGGGCCGCGGGGCTGGGAGGCTCCTGCGCGGCCGGTCTCCCCCAGCCCTTCCCCGGCTCCTGTTTACCGCGGCTCCCCGGGCCGGGCTGCCTGTCAGCGCGCC
>NW_024365291.1:0-207 GCF_014805655.1 Passer montanus
CATCAAGTGTAATTTAAACTAATTGAGATGGATTTCAAAAAGTTTTGAGTGGAGACCTGATTTTTTTCACTGTACATGCTTCTCAGCATTATAAAGTGTTCTTTTTTCATTTACCTGAGCTGCAGCTAGGTAACTTAGTTTGCATACTGCCCAAATTTGATCAGTTCTCTTGCTTTCAGGAATTTGCTGCAATTCCTCTTTTTTTTT
>NW_024365292.1:0-207 GCF_014805655.1 Passer montanus
AAGGAGTTATAATTGATGCTATTTCTAAACACTTATAATCACGAACAGCGTGCATTAGCTAATACATTAATGCAAAAGCCAATATCAGCTGGTCATTTTTCACACAGCTGTTCGTCCCAGAGCTGGTGGTTGTTGTTGAGGAGCTGTTGCTCCCTGCAGAGGGCCGGCTGTAGATGGCAGGGAACGGTGCTGGTTCATAGCTCAGCT
>NW_024365293.1:0-508 GCF_014805655.1 Passer montanus
TTTCCCCCCATTTCCCCCCGTTTCCCCCCCGTTTCCCCGTTCCCAGGGTTTTTCGGGTCCCTGCTGGCGCTCATCTGCCAGCACCTCTCCATGGTGGACGTGGTGCTGCTGCTGCACGGGCGCTGCCAGCCCCTGGCGCGGCTGCAGCCGCTGCTGCGCCGCTGCTTCCGCCAGCACTACCTGGGGGGGCGCGAGCCCACCGACGCCAACGTCCGGGTGAGGGACCCCCGAGAGACCCCAGACCCAAAATAGCCCGCCCTGACACCCCCCAGAGCCCCCTGAGCCATCCCTGAGCCCCCAGACCCACCAAAACCCCCTGAGCCGCTGCTTCTGCCAGCAGCACCTGGGGGGGTGCGACCCCACCACCCCAGACCCAAAATAGCCCGCCCTGACACCCCCCAGAGCCCCCTGAGCCATCCCTGAGCCCCCAGACCCACCAAAACCCCCTGAGCCGCTGCTTCTGCCAGCAGCACCTGGGGGGGTGCGACCCCACCGAGGCAAACGTCCG
>NW_024365293.1:1866-3245 GCF_014805655.1 Passer montanus
GGCTCTGGGGGGCTTTGGGGGGGTCCAGAGGGTCACGGGGGGGTCTTTGAGGTCATTGGGGGGTTTCTGGGGGTCCCTGGGGTAATTGAGGCTCTGGGGGGCTTTGGGGGGGTCCAGAGGGTCACGGGGGGGTCTTTGAGGTCATTGGGGGGTTTCTGGGGGTCCCTGGGGTAATTGAGGAGGGGTCTCTGGATGTCTCTGTGTTAATTTGAGGAGGGGTCTCTGGGGGTCCCAGTTGTAATTTGAGGAGGGGTCTCTGTGTTAATTTGAGGAGGGGTCTCTGGGGGTCCCTGGGGTCTCTGTGTTAATTTGAGGAGGGGTCTCTCTCTGCCCCCAGACGGCTCCTTCGGGCCGCGGCTGCTGGAGCTCTGCAACCGGGGCCTGTTCGAGTGCCTGGCGCTGAACCTGCACTGCCTGCGGGGGGAGCGGGGGGCCCTGGGGGCCCTGATCAGCGACAGGATCGTGAGTGAGACCCCCAGAGACCCCAGACCCATTTATACTGGGGGTTACAGAGCCCCTGATCCATGGGGAGGGGGCTGCAGTGTCACTGTCCCTGTGCCTGGCGCTGAACCTGCACTGCCTGCGGGGGGAGCGGGGGGCCCTGGGGGCCCTGATCAGCGACCGGATCGTGAGTGAGACCCCAGACCCATTTAATCTGGGGTTACAGAGACCCCAGACCCAATTACAGTGGGGTTACAGAGCCCCTGAACCGCGGGCAGGGGGCTGCAGGGGCTGGCAGTGTCACTGTCGGTGCCCACGGGGGGCCCTGGGGGCCCTGACACTGGGGGGTCTCAGGGGGGTTCCTGGGGGGTCTCAGGGGGTTCCTGGGGGGTCTCAGGGGGTCTCTCACCCCCCCGTGTCCCCCCCCAGCGCCGTCTCTCGGCCGACGTGCCCCCCTCCCTGGTGGGCTGGCTGACGGCCGTGGTGGGGCTGCGGCTCCAGGCCGTGCTGGAGCAGATGCCGGTGACCCCCGAGCAGGTTCTGCCCTACGTGAGACACCTGGGGGAGCCCCCCGAGGCCCCGCCCCGCCAGGTGAGCGACGCCCCGCCCCCCGAGTCTCGGCCGACGTGCCCCCCTCCCTGGTGGGGTGGCTGACGGCCGTGGTGGGGCTGGGGGGGTCCCTGTGGGTCTGGGGGTTTTGGGGGTCCCTGTGCCCCATCCCGGGGGTCTCAGGGGGTCTCAGGGGTCTCTGTCCCCCCCCAGCGCCGTCTCTCGGCCGACGTGCCCCCCTCCCTGGTGGGCTGGCTGACGGCCGTGGTGGGGCTGCGGCTCCAGGCCGTGCTGGAGCAGATGCCGGTGACCCCCGAGCAGGTTCTGCCCTACGTGAGACACCTGGGGGAGCCCCCCGAGGCCCCGCCCCGCCAGGTGAGCGAGGCCCC
>NW_024365294.1:0-207 GCF_014805655.1 Passer montanus
GCTGCAGGGATGGGGTTTAACCCCATTTTGGGGGTGTTTTAACCCCTTACTTTGGTGTTTTGACCCCGATTTGAGTTCCTGACCCCATTTTGGGGACTTTTAACCCTGGATTTTTGTGATTTAGGTGAAACCCACAGACGAGAAGCTGTGGGAGCTGTGGGGGGGTTTGGGTGCCCATTTTGGGGTTTTTCACCCCTGATTTTGGGG
>NW_024365295.1:0-207 GCF_014805655.1 Passer montanus
AACTCTCAAAAAATCCCATTTATAAAAGTAAAGAAATGTCCCAAAACCATCCTAAAAAATCCTGTTTATAAAAGTTAAAAATGCCCCAAAAACACCCCAAAAAATGGCATTGAAAAAGTTAAAAAATGGCCCAAAAACATCCTAAAAAATTCTATTTGTAAAAGTCAAGAAATGTCCCAAAAACTCCCAAAAAATCCCATTTATAAA
>NW_024365296.1:0-207 GCF_014805655.1 Passer montanus
GGATTTTGAGGCAGAACCCCAGAATTTCGGGGCGTAACCCCGAGTTTCGGGGGCGGCGGGCCCGGGCCGGGCTGCAGCAGCGCCTGCAGCGCCTCGGCCTCGAAGGCGCAGAGGAAGCAGCGGCGGCAGAACGGGAGCAGCGAGCGCGAGCGCAGCAGCGCCGAGGGCAGCGCGCAGCGCGAGCAGCGCGGCGGGGCCATGGCCTGG
>NW_024365297.1:0-207 GCF_014805655.1 Passer montanus
GAGCATCCCCCAGGAAGACTCCAGGTGGGCGACCACAAAGAATCTCCTGATGAGGACCTCCTCTCAGCACTGTGCTTGGTCCAAGTGCATTTCCCCGATGTTTTCTGGGTACGGGGAGAGGGGTGTGCTCCCGGCTCCTGGGGTGTGCCTCAAGAGGCAGCTCCAACCTTGCTGTGTCATGAGTTCCTTTCTGTGCTGAAAGATGCT
>NW_024365298.1:0-207 GCF_014805655.1 Passer montanus
TCAGCAATGCCTAATCATAATGCTCTAGGCCTTGTTAGTGTTCTAAAATATTTGATCTAAGCAAGTTTCTTTTGCACTGTTCACTGTGCTTTGAGGTTCATGTGGACTTCATATACAGAAAAATCCTTGTTTTGTAACATGTGTTGTATCCTTGCAATAAGATTGCAAGAACCTGAAGGCTTTGAAGTAATCAGAGGACTTCTGATG
>NW_024365299.1:0-207 GCF_014805655.1 Passer montanus
CAGGGACTGTTTTGGCACCCAGGCGTGGCTGTGCCTCGTTGCTCCAGATTTCCACTGGCAGAATTCTGGCTCCTGCTGCAGGCAGGGGGGAAGTGTGGTATTTTCTGAGACCCCCGTTGAAGGGAGGAAAGGATGAAATTTGACTCTATGTTTTTATAAGGTTCATTTATTATTATATTATTACATATGATATTATTATATATTATA
>NW_024365300.1:0-207 GCF_014805655.1 Passer montanus
TTGTTGAATAATGTTTCACCAGAGGATATCTGGTATAGTGTGATTGACTTGAAGGATGCGTTCTGGACATGCCCTTTGGCAGAGGAAAACCAAAATTACTTTGCTTTCCAATGGGAGGACCCGGAGACAAACCGTAAACAGCAGCTCCAATGGACCTCCCTACCGCAGCGGTTTGTACACTCACCTAACCTGTTTGGTCAGGCTCTT
>NW_024365301.1:0-207 GCF_014805655.1 Passer montanus
AAATTCTGCTGTACTCAATCAGTAAGTACGTTATTAGTATTGCCAGCAAAATCAGTTCTTTGTTGAATGATGATATGGGGGGAAAAATTGCATTTCTAATAAATCAGATTGGTTTTAATTTCTTTGATCAGCATAAATAGACCTGTGTGCTGAAAACACCAAATGAGCTGGACTTTTGTAATGTTCAGTCTTATCAGTGTACTAACA
>NW_024365302.1:0-207 GCF_014805655.1 Passer montanus
ATCCTGGCTGGGCCTGATCCCCTGGTTGTTCTGCGTGTGTCACCTGATGACACTCAAGAGGATCTGCTCCATAACCTTTTCCAGTACCACGGTTAAGTTGGCAGGCCCGTAGCTCCCCAGACCCTCCTTCCAGTTGACTGGAGGTAGAGAGTTGACTCACATGTAGCCAGGACTGCTGGTAAATGGTGGGGATTGCCTTGGTGAGCA
>NW_024365303.1:0-207 GCF_014805655.1 Passer montanus
TTTGGGGGGTCCTGGGGGGGTTCCCTGGAATTTGGGGGATTTTGGGGGTCCCAATTTGTGCCCCCCACCTCGCATGAAAGCAAAAAATTCCTTAAAAAACCCAAATTTTTCTCCCCTTTCTCAAGACCCCCGAACTGAAAATTTAATTTAAAACAACTGGGGGGTCCTGGGGGGGATTTCCTAAAATTTGGGGGGGATTTGGGGGGG
>NW_024365304.1:0-4540 GCF_014805655.1 Passer montanus
GAATGTCAGGGATGGCAAGAGGAGCTTTACAGAGCTGCTGCTGCTGCTGGGGGGATTTTGGTGTCGCTGCTGTGGGCAGCAGGGCAGGTGCAGGGATGTAAATGTGCTGGGTATCTCCTTACCCGGGGCCAGAGTCACTCTTGACTATTTGAATGTTGGTTCAGGTGGGGCTGTGCTGGGTGCCACAAACAGCGGAGATGTTTTTGTGTGGTGGGGAGTGTTGTGATTTTGAGAGTGATCCCTGTTTGATCAGTGTCAGGCTTCAGGATGTGGGTTTTTCTGTTCCTTCTTTACCTATTATGGTCCTGCACAACCCTAGCTTTGCTCAGGAGAGAATGGTCAAGGGACTCTGTCCTTTTTAGTCTGAGAATCTGGGTGCTGCAATGTACAGCCCAGATGCTGGAAAAGTGGAGTTTATTTTAATCCTTCACACGCATTGAAACTCATGTTTGCATTACTAATGGCATGGCTTTAAGAGTAAGTGATGAGCCCCATAGTGGGTCAGGTGATGGGAGCCAAGAAAGTAAAGCTGCTACTTTTTACAAGTTAATATGGCTCATATGGTGGAAAAGAGTGAAAATCGGGACAAGTCCCTGTACCAGGGTTCCGATCTCATCTGTTTGGGAAAGTGAAGGCTTTTCAAGATGGCACCATGCTGAGTTCCCCTAAAACTGCTGTGCCCTAAAGCTTCCATATGAATTTAGAGTGTGAAAGCTGTGAGGGTTTTCTCAGGCAAGCTGTATTAAGCTTTCTAGGGCATGGACTGCCCATGCACTTCGGGTTAGTACAGGGCCTGTCCCAGTTGGCCTTGCACATCAGGACCACAGTAACCAAGGCGATCTCATTTGATGCTGTGGTGGAAGCAGGATAAATGAAACCCCAACCAAGAGCTCTGTGGCTACAGGAAATGAACCACCAGAATTTTCTCTCTTCCAAATGATGATAGCCGTGTTTTCTGTAGAATATAACAGCCAGCAGTGTGTTACATGAATAGTCATATCATGTCCTCCTAATTGCGTTAGTTTTGTCCATCATAAAGTCTTGGGGATGTGACCCAGAGCAGTTTTCCATATTGTGCCAGCCCTGGGTAGCCGTTGCCATTGACTTGTGACATCTCTCATGTGTCAGCTTCTCCAGGCTGGGCACATCCTGCAGCTGTGGCCATGGGCTGTGCAGGGTAGCTGTGCTGATGGACAGACTGTCCCCTGCAGTGCCAGCTGAGTGGGGCTGGTGCACAGGACAGGGATTCTGTGCTGGCTGTCACATTGTCAGACATTTCACAGAAATAGAAGAAGGGATCTTCAGTGGGGTTCCCTGTGGCTGTGGTGTTTTTTGTGGTAATATCTGTAGGTGCTGTGTTTTTCCTGCGTAACTGTGCCAGAATGCACTGGGAAAAGCCAATCCCACCTCCAGGTGAGGCCAGCAGAGCAGTCCCACAGAGCAGGCAATGCTGTCCTTGCAGCAGTGGGGCACAGGGCACACGCAGGGCTGCAGTGGGAAGGGGGCTCTGCACCCCCTGAGCTCCCCGGGGCCGTTCCTGCCTGGCTGTTTGTGGGTCAGTGAGCAGCTCTGGTGAGTGCCAGGGCTCAGCGTGTTCACACAGAGCTATCAGCCACTGCCAGACAGTGACACAGCCCAGAATAGATCACACAGCACAGCCAAAGGAAAGGTAAACCAAAATAGAGATAAAGCTGTTGTTTCATTCAATCAATTCAATCAGTGAAAATCCAAATGTTTGTGGCAGGTTTGCAGTGTGATTATTGTTCTTTTGCATTCACTGCCTCTACAAAGGGTAAATGACTTTGCTACTGACAATAATTTAATTCCAAGAGCTGTTTTAATTAAATGGAAATATAAATTCATTTACCTCATCTTAATATTAAAGAGTTTGAAATGCATATTCTTATTGTCTAAGCTGAACTTTTCTACAATCTATACTACCTGGAGAGTTGCAATGAAAATGTATTGAACTTGTTTTCTCTAAAGATATTGTGAACTCCAGCATTCGTTACAGTTTCTACCTCATGCAAAGCTTGCACATCACCCAGGAGAGAATCCTAAGCAGTGTCTTTTCCAGCCGGGGATTGCTGAAAATCAAAATAAAGGAATGAACACCTGGATAAGCATGTTGAATTAAGTAACCAAGTAATATCACATGATATTGGTGCTTCATGGAATAAATGAGAGTCAAGATCAAAAATATGAAGTTGATGCTGTACATTATGAAGAGGGAGAGGATAGATTTCATGGCTCTGATGTGGGCATCCATGCTGAGGTCCTTCATGGAGTTTCTCTGCATCTTGCACTTGTGCCTCCAGAGAGAAAAGAGAAGGCAAACAGCAGAAAAGATGACTGCCATGAATGAAGTGGTATATAAAAATCCAGTGAGAATATAAAGAGGGAAAAAATCTTCCTCTATTACGACAGTTGCTTTCCAAAACCTTTCTTGGCAGGTGAAATTGAGATTTTTACAGGCAGCTTTATCAACAGTGTTGTAGACAAGAATTCCAATAATCAGGGAGAAGATCACTGACCCCAACAGAAGCCATGGCACCATCCGGTCAATTTTTATTTTCAGGTAGATGAAGAGCCTGTTCCTGAAATTGGCAATTTTTATGCAGTAGAAACCACAAAGACAGGCAGAAAACAACAAATGGGAACAATTAAAATAGCCATAAGCACTTTCAATTAATTGAAGCATAGGATATACCAGAAGGCAGTAGGGGTAAATTTCTGAGAGAAAAACATAGATCCATGAGAAGCACAAATACCAAAACCTGGAGAATCCCAGCAGCAGCAAGATCTTCTCATTAGAGTTGAGGTTTTTCTTTTTGACCCAGGCAATGCAAAGCACACAAACGATGAAAGCATTTATCCACATGCCAGCAAAAACCTCCACGGTGAGTGGAGAGTGTTTTGATTTTGAGACTGATCCTTGTTTGATCAGTGTCAGGCTTCAGGATCTGGGTTCTTCTGTCCCTTCTTTACCTATGATGATCCTGCAGAAACCTGCCTTTGCTCAGGGTAGAATGGACAAGGGACTCTGTGTCCTTTTTAATCTGAGAGTCTGGGTGCTGCAATGTTCAGCCCAGATGTTGGAAAAGTGGAGTTTATTTTGATGCTTCACAGGCATTGAAACCCATGTTTGCATTACTAATGGCATGGCTTCAAGAGTAAGTGATGAGCCCCATAGTGGAGCAGGTGATGGGAGCCAAGAAAATAAAGCTGCTACTCCTTACGAGTTTAATTTGGATCATATGGTAGAAAAGGGTGAAAATCGTGACATGTCCCTGTACCAGGGTTCCGATCTCATCTGCTTAGGAAAGTGAAGGCTTTTCTAGATAGCACCATGCTGAGTTCCCCTCACCCTGTGGTGCCCTAAAGCTTCCATATAAATTTAGAGTGTGAAAGCTGTGAGGATTTTCCTGGGCAAGTTGTGTTATGCTTTGTAGGACACGGACTGCCCATGCACTTTGGGGTAGTACAGGACCTGTCACATTTGGCCTTGCACTCCAGGACCACAGTAACCAAGGAGATCTCCTGTGATGCTGTGGTGGAAGCAGGAAAAATGAAACTGCAACCTAGAGCTCTATGGCTAGAGGAAATGAACCACCAGGATTTTCTCTCTTCCAAATGATGATAGCCATGTTTTCTGTGGGATATAAGATCCAGCAGAATGTTACAAGAATATTCATATCACATCCTCTTAATTGCATTAGTTTTGGCAATCATAAAGTCTGGTGCATGTGACCCAGAGCAGCTTTTCATAGCGTGCCAGCCCTGGGCAGCCATTGCCATTGACTTGTGACATCTCTCATGTGTCAGCTTCTCCAGGCTGGGCACATCCTGCAGCTGTGGCCATGGGCTGTGCAGGGTGGCTGTGCTGATGGACAGCCTGTCCCCTGCAGTGCCAGCTGAGTGGGGCTGGTGCACAGGACAGGGATTCTGTGCTGGCTGTCACATTGTCAGGGGTTTCACAGAACTGGAAGAAGGGATCGGCAGTGTGGTTCCCTGTGGCTGTTGTGTTTTGAGTGGTAATATCTGTAAGGTGCTGTGTTTACCTGCTGAGTCTTTTGGAATGTAAGGTTGTGAGTGATGATTGTTGCAGTGCATATAGGAAACAAGAAGCATCTTCCAGGGTTTTCCTGTGAAAGGGATCAGGACTTTCAGGTTAAAGGATGTAATTCAAGAGCAGCAGCAGTGGAAGAAGGGACATGTACCTATTCTGTCCTTTCAATGCCTTTCACATGGGAGATATGTCTAGCAGAGCTTCTTAGGGCCTTCCTCTGGACCGGAGCTGCTGGTAGAAGTGATCAATATCAATTAAGGTTAAGTTTTTAAATGCTGGCACTATTTTATATTTCACCAGTTGTGATGGGTTGACCTCAGTGCGAAACCAGAACTCCTGTTAGCTGGGGATTTCACTGAGGCAGAGTGCACTGGGAAAAGCCAATCCCATCTCCAGGTGAGGCCAGCAGAGCAGTCCCAGAGAGATGAAAGGGCATGGGTGAAGCTCAGCTTAATTTCTGATTATGGCAAA
>NW_024365305.1:0-207 GCF_014805655.1 Passer montanus
TGGGGTTTCTAGGAGGGGATTTTTGGGGTGGATCCTGGCAGTTTTGGAGTAGATTCCAGAGGGAATTTCGGGTTGATCCAGGAGAGGATTTTGGGGCGGATGCAGGGGATTTTGGGGTTTCCCAGGTGGGATTTTGGGGTTTCTAGGAGGGGATTTTTGGGGTAAATCCTGGCAGGGATTTTGGGGCGGATCCAGGAGGGGATTTTT
>NW_024365306.1:0-207 GCF_014805655.1 Passer montanus
CATGTGAGCCCTGGAGCTTCCCACATCCCTTCCACATGCTGCTCCTTCCCTCCTCACCCACAGCATCCTCTCTTGGCTTATGGCACCAGGTTTCCCAATGACAGCAGAATTTGCCTGAAACTGCCAAGAGTTTTTGCCCTTTGGAAACAAGGACTGGCTCCCAGCCAGGATCAATGGCCTGGAGTTTGAAGGGTAGGTGCAGTTGCT
>NW_024365307.1:0-207 GCF_014805655.1 Passer montanus
GTGGCGGCGCCCGGCGCTGCCCGGCGGCGCGGGCGGCACTCACCCGCTGGCGGCCCTTGAAGCCCCGCGCTGCTCAGCGCCGCGCTGCCGCCATGTTGGAGCTGGTGCGGCACGGACTGCGTCAGCGGCGGACAGGGCGGGAGCGGCGAGCCGGGGGCGGGCGGGGGAGCGCGGCGGCGGGAGCGGCGCTTCCCCGGCCCGGGCACG
>NW_024365308.1:0-207 GCF_014805655.1 Passer montanus
CACCAGTCACACCAGTAACCCCCCCCCCCACTCGCTGCAGGGGTCCCCAGACCCACTGGGGGATCCCCAAATCTGGGGCATTCTGGGGGATTTGGGGTGTCTGGGATCTTTGGGGGGGGATTTGGGGCAGTTTTGGGGTAATTTTGGGGTATTTGGGGCAGTTTTGGGGTGATTTCAGGGTGTTTTGGGTTGATTTTGGGGTATTTT
>NW_024365309.1:0-207 GCF_014805655.1 Passer montanus
GGGTTCATTGAGTGGGGGACAATTTGGGGGCACCCCCAGGACCCTCAAGGACACACCCAAAATGAAGGGTAAACCCCAAAATTTAGTGACAAACTCCTCAAATTTGGCTGGAAAATTTAAATTTTGGGGTTCTCTGACTGGGGGACATTTTGGGGACCCCCTCCAAATTTTGGGGACCCCACCCCGACACCCCCAAATTTTGGGGAC
>NW_024365310.1:0-207 GCF_014805655.1 Passer montanus
ACCTCAGCTCCCACCAGCTGGGATGGAAAAGCAGCAGAGTCTGTGGGGCTGAGCCCCAGGGAAATGTTCTGTCAGGAATCACCCCTGGCATGGTAACACTGCCTTCACATAATTAATAATAACCAAGTCCACTCCTGACCACAGCATGCAGCATCAGGAAGGCTCCCTGGGATGAAAGAGGAGGTGGCTTTGGAGATCTTTTTTAGT
>NW_024365311.1:0-207 GCF_014805655.1 Passer montanus
GGGCTCGAGTCGCGGTCGCTGCCGCGCTTCATCGCGCCGGGCCCGCGGCTCAGGAGGCGCCTCCGGCGGCCGCCGCCATCTTGGACAAAAGGGAGCGAAGGCGGCTCCGGCCGCCGCGCCGCGCGGGCCCTACGTCATCGCCCCGCGCGCGCCGCGCCGCAAGCGGCGTCACGGGGCCGTGACGTCACACGGCGCTTCCCGCCGCCC
>NW_024365312.1:0-207 GCF_014805655.1 Passer montanus
TGGTGTTTTCTTTTTTCCCATCTCTTCAAGTAAAGACTTCAGCAAGGGTGGTAATCTTACGCTGCAGTCACCAAACCAGGGGCCAATAATTTATGGAATTTAAAGTAAAAAATCCTTTGAGATTTCCCCTGTTTAGGGGGTTTTGGGTTTGTTTTTTGGGTTTCTTTTTTAACCAAACTTAGACCCTAATCTTTCTCTGTTTTGTTT
>NW_024365313.1:0-207 GCF_014805655.1 Passer montanus
CCCTGTACCCCCTCATCTGGCACTGGGACACCCCTGAACCCCCATTTCCGAGCACCGGGAACCGCCTAAACCTCCATTCCCGGGTAGGGGAACCCCCCCTGAACCCCCACTTTGGGTAGTGAGACCCCCCCTCAATCCCCTTCCCAGGGGTCCCAGGGGGTCTCAGCGAGGATCGAGCGGGATCCAGCTGAATTCCCTGGAGTTCCC
>NW_024365314.1:0-207 GCF_014805655.1 Passer montanus
GGGGACACTCTGGGGACACCCTGACCCCCCTAGGGACATCCTGACCTCCCTTGGGACACCCTGACCCCCCCTTAGGGAGACCCTGCCCTCCCTGGGGACACCCTAACGCCCCTGGGGACACCCTGGGGACACTCTGCCCCTCCCAGGGACACCCTGGGGACACCGTGGTGCCACCCCGCCCCCCCGGGCCCCTCACCCTCGGGCCGC
>NW_024365315.1:0-3255 GCF_014805655.1 Passer montanus
TTTTTTTTTTTTTGCACAGAAGTGCTTCAGGGCCTAAACTGAGCTTTGAAGAGGGTCAACTACTTTCTCCAAAATATACTGGATGCACTTCATGAATTTGTCTGAAAAAAAAAAACCTGCTTGATTTCTTTTATATACGATTTAAGATAAATGAGTGTGAACGATGGGTATCTCAGGAGGATGCAGAAGGCAGCAGAGCTCGGGGACAATCGCTGTCTCGCAGGCAGAGCTGGCAGTCGCAGTGCCAGCAGCCAGCTGGGTGAGCCCATCTGCTCGGAGCAGGCACAAACACCCGGCCCAGCCCTGCCTAAGCCATGTGCTGTGTAACACACAGCCTCTGCTGGGGCTCAGAGGAACTCACAGCCACACAGCTGAACTCTTGCTAGCAAGCCTTGTCCAGCACTTCACACCTTCCTGCAGCACTTCTCACTCCTCTGCTGTCTTGGGTTCCATCTCGGCAGCTACCCCCGTGCTGTGCTCTCCCCGCTTTGGTTCTCACCCTGGGACTGGCAGAGAGGAGGAACAGCCCCCCAAAGAAGGCAGAATGACTGAGTAAGTTGGCCCTTCACAGGGGGCTGTAGAGACACTTCAGAGAGACTTGAGCAAACCACACCAGGTAGTTGACTGAGTACAGAAAGACAAGCTATGTCCAGCAGACTTCAACATGGGTGAATTTCTTCTGCCTTCCTGGTGGACCAGATTTATGCTTATGAATATTAACTCTTAAAGTAGATTGAGAACGTAAACAGAGAACGAACATTTCCATGGCTTGCTGCTCTCTCCTAGCTCCCAGCAAGATACAGTCAATACCACAATGCAGCTGCACAGCAAAGGAAAACAGCATATATACAATGTATTCCTATCTTCAGCGTGGAGGCTCCTGCTGGTTTAATGCATACACGTGCTACTGGACTAGCAGGCAGTTCTGAAGATAGATCACAGGAGTCAGAAAAACAGAGCTTGACTCCTGACACTCAGCACATTTGGAAAGTCACTTCATCCTGTTTCCTCCCCCCATTTCTTCAGCCTTATTTAATTATATATGCAGTGTTTCTAACATTGTTGCTGTTGATTTGTTTTTCAGAACCTTAATATATAAGTTCACCAAACTGAAACTAAAGGAAGTGGTTCCAAATACCAAGCCACCAAGAGCTGGACCCTCTTTAGAACTGGTATCTGCATGACAGGGTTTTTTTGCTTTAGTTCTACACTGGTAAAAGATTCTTAGTACATCAATATACTGATGTGAGTGAATAAAAATGACTAGAACATGTATTTTCCCTACTATGTAAGAAAGACCCACTAGTCCAGAACCAGTGTCTCTTGAGCTGTCTACATCAACAGATATACCTACAGCACATCCACAGCACAGCCATCTGCTTGTTGTGTTTGAACAGGTCTAGATTAACAAGTAAAAAAAAAAAAATCAATCACATATTTAGTCCAAATCTGTATCTAATTTCAGTCCAGAAACCAAGCTGTTCAGCCAGAGTTCTGCTGAGCTCCAAACAACTTGTGTTCTGCCTGTAGCTTAGGTATGACACCATTACGAAACTGAACTGCTTCCACTTCAGCAGTTGTGTCTGGCTAGCCCAGAGCTGCCAGCCACCTGTGTGCACATCATCCCTGCCTCCATTCACTGGGAATAAAGCACTGGGGTGGTGCACAACGTGTAAAGCAGGCAATTTGTTGTAAATGGTTAAGAGGGTCCCTGAGTGCAGAACTCTGGGGTATGCATTTCTGAAACCCTCAAGTGCACCACTACAAAAAAAAAAAAAAAAAGCCCCAAAAATCTGAAACCCTCAAGTGCACCACTACAAAAAAAAAAAAAAAAGTCCCAAACAGAACCTGCAGTGGGGCATCTGTAAGAGAACAACAGCAGTGGTGATGCTCTTCACTTTCTTCTACCTTAATATACATTCTCCTGCCAGAGCAATTCCCTTTATACTTTATCCTACACATAAAATGAACTCAACCTATGATTTTTCTCACTTTTACTCTTCCACCCAATCCCACTGGGAGGCAGTGAGCACACAGCTGTGTAGGGCTGAGTTACCAGCTGGGGTTAAACCACAACAGTTCATTTTGATGCCCAACATGGGGCTCAGAAGGTTCGAGATAACAGCTTTGATTGGAATGTGTTAGATGGAACGTACAGCTGTTATTGCTCTTTGGCTGCTCCTGTGCTTGATGCCTTACAGTACATTAGTGCTGTGCTCATCTGTGGCTGCTTTTTGCTTTCCCTCTGTTGTGCTGCTGACCCCCTCACTCTGCTGTGCTTGGGGACATTTTGAGGACAGCAGTGGTGATGCACAGGGACTGACACATGGCCAGGGCATGGCTGCTGTTTCTGTGCTGCTGTACTGGACACGCTGGAACTCCAGAGTGAGCTTGAGTCAAAGGGACTGTGACCTGTGGGTGAGTCCACATGGGAGCAGGATATCCTGAAACTTCTCTGGCCATGAATCATTCCATGCCAAAGCAGGTAATCTGGGAGTGCCTGTGGCCGTGGCTGTGTCAGTGCCACAGCAGGGGCGCCCCTGAAGGCATCAGGGCCCAAGGGCAGCTCCGTGCTGCTGCAGGTACAGCTTGAAGCACCAGCGGCTGCTCATGGGGCTGTGCTGCAGCACCAGCAGGTGTGTGCCTGAAGAGACTGCCTCACAGACAAGGCTCCACTTGGAGTAGATACAACCCTAAGGGACTGCAGTCTATGGGTAAACCCAAGCTGGAATAAGGGCACGGGGAAGAGTTCATTGCAATGTTAAACCCGATAGGGAGTGGGTAAGAGATTGTAGAAGAAATACCTTTAAATTGTTTTGAATTGAATTGAATAATCAAATTGATTATTTGAATTGCATGCTACAGGAATTACTATAACAAGAACCACCAAACCTATGGAGGAAAAGCCTTACAAGAAACACAGCAAGTGCATCAGGAACCCAAATTGAGCTTTGGTGCCCAATAACCACAAAACAAACCACCTCTCCTGTCCTGAGTATCACCACAACACGGAGCCCAAAGTCATGGACTAAATGGACTCAATGGATGTGTGGTGGACATGAACACTTTGCAGTGGTACCTGTGTATTACACCAAAGGATGGGAAGTCAGGTGGTGGTTATCTACCTCTATTATCAACACAGTTTTCAGCACAAACCCATACTAGCTACTGTGTCCAAAATTAATACTATCCCAGACAAAACCAGCACACTGTGCCTGCTGAAGCTTGATACTTTTAACTTGGGGGAAAAAAAAA
>NW_024365316.1:0-207 GCF_014805655.1 Passer montanus
ATATCCTCCATCCCAGCATAAAGAATTTTCTACCTACTCAATAATTCCTGTTCCTTAATTTTAATATTAATTTACCATATACAAACACTGCAATTATTGCTAGTGTTCTAAATAAAAGATGATTAAATAGTAAATAATGTAAATAATACCAATAGTATCAATAATGTAAATAATAATATAGTAATAAATGTAAATAATAATGTGAAT
>NW_024365317.1:0-207 GCF_014805655.1 Passer montanus
GGTTTTGGGGTAAATCTGGAGGGTTTTGGAGTGAAATCGGGAGAATTTGGGGTGAAATCAGAGGGATTTGGGGTGAAATAGGGGAGATTTTGGGGTAAATCGGGGGAAATTTGGGGTAAAATCAGGAGGATTTTGGGGTGAAATCGGGAGGATTTTGGGGTAAAATCAGGGGGATTTGGGGTGAAATTGGGAGGTTTTTGGAGGCGA
>NW_024365318.1:0-207 GCF_014805655.1 Passer montanus
CGTTATTCCCCGGTTATTCCCCCGTTATTCCCCTTTATTCCTTCATTATTCCCCCGTTATTCCCTGGTTATTCCTCTGTTATTCCCCGTTATTCCCTCGTTATTTCCCCCGTTATTCCCGGTTATTCCCCTGGTTATTGCCCCGTTATTCCCCCATTATTTCCCCGTTATTCCCCGGCTATTATTCCCTGTTATTCCCGGTTATTCC
>NW_024365319.1:0-207 GCF_014805655.1 Passer montanus
CAAAAACCCCAAATCCCAAAACCCCCAAAGCCCCAAAACCCCAAAAATCCCAAAACCCCCAAACCCCAAAATGCCCAGAAAAAACCCCAAACCCAAAAAAAAACCAAAAAGCCCCAAAACCCCAAAAAGTCCAAATGCCAAACCTCAAAACCTGAACCCAAAACCTACAAAAGCCCCAAAACCGCCCCAAAAAGCCCCAAAATCGCG
>NW_024365320.1:0-207 GCF_014805655.1 Passer montanus
GAACCATCCATCTGCTAGCCAAGCTGCCACAGGCCTGCTGAGCCACCATGGGCTGCCTGCCACGAGGCACAGTGGCCACAGGACACCTCCATCCACAGGAGCACACTGCTGCCTTGGAGCTGCACAACTTGAGCAGTCAGCACTTCCAGCCTGGCAGGGACAGCTGGGGAATGCAGTCTGAAATATCGTGTTTTCTGCTGGGCTGTT
>NW_024365321.1:0-207 GCF_014805655.1 Passer montanus
TCTGCTACTTTGAAAAAGTATTTTATTTTACTTTACAGCATGTATGTTTACACTGCGTGTTGCTACAACATTCACTGCAGAAATCGATAGGAGGATAAAAGACAAAGTAAACTACTTCAATTAAAATAATATTCTAGAAATATTCTTTCTTCCCTCTAATTCTGTAGTTGGTTTGAGCGAGGCAGGATACACTTAAATTACAATGAA
>NW_024365322.1:0-207 GCF_014805655.1 Passer montanus
TTTGATTGACGCCCCGGCCCCGCCCCTTCCCCCTTTTCTTAATGAACGCCCCCGTGGGAGTGGGCGCTGGCCACGCCCCCCACGCCCCCATTGGCCGCGCTCAGCCAATCAGCGCGCGCCCCTCCCCTCCCCCCCCCGAGCCCGCTCCGTCCTGCGGGGGCCTCGCGCCGGCTCCGCGACCCCCGGGACCCCCCCAAAACCCCCCGG
>NW_024365323.1:0-207 GCF_014805655.1 Passer montanus
AATTTTGGGGGGGTCCCGAAGGGTTTTGGGGGGGGGTCTGACCCCGGTGGCCCCTCCCCAGGCCAAGGTGGTGGCCAACAACGACAAGAACCGAACGTTCTCCGTGTCCTACGTGCCCAAAGTCACCGGCGTCCACAAGGTCTGGGGGGGCCCAGGAAATCTGGGGGGCTCCCAGGAAAATTTGGGGGGTCCCCGATTAATTTGGGG
>NW_024365324.1:0-207 GCF_014805655.1 Passer montanus
ACACTGAGGGACAGCACAGAGGTGACAAAGCTGGGGACATTGAGGGGGCACAGGGGACATCACTGGGGACACTGGGGTAATAGAGGGACAGCAGGGAGGTGACAAACCTGGGGACAGCCAGGGGACACTGAGGGAACACTGGGGTAATACAGCGACACCATCTTGGTGACAAATCTGAGACATTGGGGGGACATTGGGGACACTGGG
>NW_024365325.1:0-207 GCF_014805655.1 Passer montanus
AAGCACAAACTTTGATGCTTTGATCACTTAGAGTGGGTTTGCCCAAGTCAGTCCAAACCTGAACACTGTCAAGATCTAGGATCAGGTCTCATAATGAGTTTTACAGCAGATTTCTGAAAGCCCAGCCCACTCTCATTGCAACCGAAGCCCTGGTAGGTGTTTCGGCAGCTAGGGAAGGCTGGGGAGAACACTGGGAGAGCCTGCGGG
>NW_024365326.1:0-3666 GCF_014805655.1 Passer montanus
TTGAGAACTATGGATGTCATTTATTTGAACTTTTGTAAAGCCTTTGAAATGGTGCCCCACAACCTCCTTCTCCCTTAAATTGAAGAGATATGTGTTTGATGGGTATACCATTCAGTGGATGAAAAATTGTTCGGAAAGTGACATCCAGAAGGTAGTGGTCAATGGCTTACTCTCTAAATGGAGATCAGTAAAAGGTGGTGTCCCAGAGGGGTCTGCATTGAGAGAAATTCTTTTCAATGTATTTGTTAATGACACAGACAATGGGTTTAAGTGCACCGTCAGCAAATCTGCAGATGACACCACTTTGAGTTGTTTGGTTGACACATCTGAAGATGGGATGCCATTCAAAGAGACCCAGATAGGCTTTATAAGTTGGACCATGAGACTCTCAGAAAATTTACAAAGACAAAGTGCAAGGTCCTGCACCTGGGTTGGGGAAAAAAAAAAACAGTGGCGTGACTGTTGTCTGATATATCGAAATGTGATACAGAAAAGTTTTCTTCTGTGTATTTCACTACTTATTTGGTTGAATAAAAGATGCATGATGTCAAACACAAGACCTAAATCACCTTGTGTTCAGGTGTCTCCTCTCCTTACTGATCAGCAGCCTAGGAAAACGAAAAAAAATCTTTAAGAGGTATCTGCTGAAAATCATCTGTGGCAGAAGACTGGTTTTCCCTGGTGGTTTAGCACAACAGTTTAGTAATGTTTTCAAGCATTTCCCTTTCCTTATGCAGAGCTTCCTTCAAAGCTCTGGCATAGCATTGTTCTTACTTTACAGCAAAGGACAAACCTCTAGTGATTTGAAGCTGCTGACATCTTCTTTTAGCAGCCCTGTGATGGTGATTATTTTGCATCACAAAGAGAGTCCATATTCATTATAATTTATACTAAAGGCTACATCATTGTCTGTGGATTTATAAAAGAATTTAAAAATTGAAACTGCATATAGGAAAAGCATTTCATGGACTTAATATACTAGAGCTGTAAAGGGAAAAATGTTTGCAGTTACAAGCAACTGGATATTTTTTACCCATTTTGTAGAAAACCAATAGAATTGACTGCCTAGGGGAAGTGAAAAGATTAGAGGACAGAGAAAAAGAAACTTATCAAAGATGCCTTTTCAGAATCAGAATTCACACAGTATTTTTCTACTCTTTTGGAGTAGAAATACTATTTTTCATAGTATTTCTACTCCAAAAGCATAATAAATTTTAAAAATATTTCTTGTCTTTCTACATTTTAATTGAATTATATTTAAAGTCTCTGCTTCTATCAACTGTAAAAAATACTTTATATCAAAATAAAATAAAAGTGTTCCAACCACCTGAAGATGGCATCAGTGGCTGGTGGTCTGGAAAAAAATCATCTTTCTATATAAACTTTATTCAGTTTTAAATTGGTCCCCCATGCTAGTCTTTGTTTGGTCTACAAGGTATCAACTCAAACATCTGACATAAACAGAACATTCAAAGAAAAGAAAAAACATGAGAAGATTAGAGATTATTCTGTTGAGCAGAGATATTTTTAACTACCACTCTACTGGTTGTTGAATATGGGATAGGAATGGGTTGTTCATATCCTTATAATGTGAACAGACTGACACATCAACTAGTGTAAATAAAGCTATGATCTCTATTTTAAAAATTAATACAGTATTATGAATTGAGGAGGTCATTTCCATGGTGTTTTTTAAAAAATAAATGTAAGGCTGACAGATGTCATCAAAACATTTACTGCTTATTATCAAGCTATTGAAACTACATATCAGTATAGTATTGGCTAAAGGTTAACAAAGCAGCACTTTATTCCATTACCATAATTGCCAAATGTTTCTCTGAAATTAATCAAAAGTAAGCTTCTGGTAAATACTATAAAGAGAAATAAGCTATATCTTATCTTAAATGCATATTTAAATTCCCCAGATTTCTAATAAAAAACACATCACCCAGTCTGACACCATAGTATAAAATTCTAGATATCCTATGTTTTTATAACAAATGTTTACAGATCATCTGCTCATCTATGATGCTCTCCATTTTTCTTTCTTCCTGTACTTTTTTTGCATCTCAGGTGCCCACACTAATCAAAAAATGACAAAGCAAAACATGAGAATTTTGAAATAAGGAATAAAAAGAAAATATATAACTTCAGCTGTTTCTAAGAAAGGTTATTACAGCTGTAACACAGCAAACATGGCTGCAGTAGTCTGAAAGTTAGCTGGGCAAATGAAGGTAAATCAAACATGTTTTGATCTGGCCAAACTCTCCATTTGGTTTAATATTTTGAAAAAAATGAAATATTGTTATCATTCTTTGATCTGAGGAATTTCTTAGGCTTGTGCGTATTCTGTTTCTAATAAAGTGGTATGCTGATGGTGGAATATGTATGTCTCTAGATAAGGTGGGAAACAATGAAGTGTGAATAAAGACTTCCTGCTCCACCAACACATGAGGTACCAAGAAACACGTGACATTCACTTCACTACTGGCTCTAACTATATTTTATAAAGCATGAAGTTTAGAAGTCCTTATTTGTCAGATTCATGAAGCCATGATTCTATGCCTTGTAATTCTTCACACTTTCTTTCTTTTCCCAGTTATTTTTTGGTGGTGGTTTTCTGGTAGACCTATCACAGAATCACAGAATGACTGATACTGACCAGCACACCTTCCCATTTTCTAGGCATATCCAGGAAGGTTTCAATGTCTCCATGGACTGGAATACTACAGCCTCTTAAGGAAACCTGTTCCATTATTTGATAACCCTCACAATGAAATCCCTTTCCTTCCTGTTTAGAATTATTTTCAAATATTTGTTTGTGTCAATTGTCTCTTCTCTTGTCTCTGGACATCACTGAGAAGTTTGGTTATTCTTCTTAATGCACTCCCCTAATATGTATACATATTTAGGGGAGATCGTTAAGAAGAAGAAAAGCCTGAAGAAAAGAGCCCCCTGACCCTTTTCCCCAGGACGTACACTCAAAGCTCTCCCAGCCTCTGCCTTGTGACAGATGTTCCAGTCACTTCATCATCTTCATGGTTTCCCAGATGTGTCTGTCTCTCCAGTATGAAAGAATGCTAGAATAGTTTTAGGTGGAAGGGACCTTTTAAAGATCATCCAGCAGTGATCAGGGATATCTTTGACTAGGTCAGGTTGCTCAAAGGTCAGCCTGATCTTGAATTTTTCTAGGGGTGGGGCATGTACCACATCTCTGGGAAACCACTGCTAGTGCTTCATCACCCTCATTGTGAAATACTTTTTTCTTATATTTAATATAAATCAAAATTGCCCTTTATCCTCTCACTACCGGACCTTCTTGGGAGTTCGTCTCCAGCTTTCTTTTAGTTTCTTTAAATTCTGGGAGGCTGTTATAAGGTTAGCCTGGAATCATCTGTTCTCCAGGATGAAAAACCTTAGCTCAGTCCATCTTCTGTAAGTGCTCCAGCCCCAAGTCCTCCTCTGGACTTGCTCCAACTTGTCTTGTAGTAGAAACACAGGACACAATGTTTCAAGTAGGATTTTGTGATAGTGGAGACAGGAAGAATCACCTCCTTCAACCTGCTAGCCAGGCTTTTCTGGTGCATGAGATTGGCTTTCTGGTTTGGGAGCATACATCATCTGGCTTATATCCAGTCTCTCATCTACCAGCACCCCCAAGTCCTT
>NW_024365327.1:0-207 GCF_014805655.1 Passer montanus
TGGAGTGCAGGTTCAGCTTCTGTCCTTCCTTGGGGGAATCCAGTGCATGAGCCCTTAGACTGCTCTGTTACATTAACCAAAGCACTTCATAAGAAAGGACAACTGCAAGGTTTACTTCAAAAGTGTACTCATGATGAGGAGTTTATGTTAACATGAACTCCCCCCACAAAGTACCATATGGATGTAAATGTCATCATGTGTGAATCT
>NW_024365328.1:0-207 GCF_014805655.1 Passer montanus
CAGGTGACCCCTGAGTGACCACTGACCTCAGCTCCCCAAATGTCTCTCAAATTTCCTCAATTTTCTCCCAAATTCCTCCAGATTTCCCCATTTTTCCCCAATTTTTGGGCTTTTAGACCCAAATGTTGGGGTTTTTCACCCAAATTTTTGGGGGTTTGACCTTTGACCCCTGACCTCTGAGCGTGTGTAGGCGGCCTGGCCGCGGGC
>NW_024365329.1:0-207 GCF_014805655.1 Passer montanus
GAGGAGCCCAGAGCTGGACACAGCACCCCGGAGGTGCCTCACTGGCTCCGAGCAGAGCAGCCGGATCACCTCCCCGACCTGCGGGCACGGCTCTTCCCACAGCCGAGGGCTCGCTCCGCAGGCTCCTCCTCCGCGGCGGGAGGGGCCGAGGCCGCCGGGTCCCGCCGCGCAGCTCCGGCGGCGGGCGGCGATCCGCGGCCGCGCCCG
>NW_024365330.1:0-207 GCF_014805655.1 Passer montanus
ATTCCTGGGATTCCGCAGTGTGAAATTCCTGGGATTCCACAGCCGTAATTCCTGGGATTCCAGGGTCGAAATTCCTGGGATTCTGGGGTCGAAACTCCAAAGATTCCACAGCCATAATTCCTGGGATTCTGTGCTGCAAAATTCGTGGGATTCTGGTGTCAAAATCCCCGGGATTCCAGGGTGGTAATTCCTGGGATTCTGTGGTCG
>NW_024365331.1:0-207 GCF_014805655.1 Passer montanus
AGCCTGTCCAGATCCCTCTGCAGTGCCTTCCTGCCCTCCCACAGATCAACATTCCCACCCAACTTGTCTGCAAGTGACTGAGGTGTGCTTGATTTCCTCATCCAAACTGATAAAGACAATAAACAGGACCAGGCCTGATACTGAACCCTGGGGATCACCACTGGTGACCGGCTACCAGCTGGATTTAACTCCAGGCACCACCACTCT
>NW_024365332.1:0-207 GCF_014805655.1 Passer montanus
GAGGAGGAGGAGGACGAGGACGAAGAAGAGGAGGAGAAGGAAGAACAGGACGAGGAGGAAGAGGAGGACAAGGAGAACAAGGAGGAGGAGGCCGATGAGGAGGAAAAGGAGGACGAGGAGGAAGAGGATGACGAGGAGAACGAGTAGGAGGAGGACGAGGACGAGGTGGATGAGGAACAGAAGGAGGATGAGGAGGACGAGGAGGAG
>NW_024365333.1:0-207 GCF_014805655.1 Passer montanus
AGGTGGGCCCCACAGCTCCTGCTGCCTTTTGGTTGTTATTTTGATTTGTTATTTTGCTTACTTTTATTTTTGAATTTTAATTTATTTAATTTTAATTTGGATTTATTAAAATTCGATATTTCTTTTATTTTAATTTTAATTTAAATTTCTTTTTTTGCTTTTTAAAATTTGATTTTTATTTAATTTAATTTGATTTGATTTTTAATT
>NW_024365334.1:0-207 GCF_014805655.1 Passer montanus
AGCGGATGAGCTTGCCGAAGGAGGCGGCGCTGACAGGCACTGTGAGATTTCCCATCTTTTTTTCAGGCCTTTTTGGGGAAATTTTTTAGGGGCACTTTTGTGGTCACTTTGGGGGGAGGTTTTTAGAGAGTCTTTTGGGGTTTTTTTTGTTTTTTTTCCTCAGAATTTTGGGTTTTTGGGTCTCTAACTTGGTTCAGGAGTGCGCTG
>NW_024365335.1:0-207 GCF_014805655.1 Passer montanus
TTATATTGTATTATATTGTATTATATTATTATTATTTATTGTATATTATATCAAGTCATATTATGTGCATATTATATTATTTATTGTATATTATATAATGTCATATAATGTGTATATTATATTATGTGTATATTACATTACATTATATGATATTACATTTTATTATATTGTATTGCAATATATTACATTATATTACATTACAATATT
>NW_024365336.1:0-207 GCF_014805655.1 Passer montanus
CCATTATCTGCCCCCAACCCCATTATTTTTCCCTAGACCCTATTATCTCTCCCTGAACCCCATTATTTTCCTCTGGACCCCATTACTTTCCTCTGGACTCCATTGTCTCCCCTTGACCCCATTATCTCCCCCCTGTACCCCACTACTTCCCCCCGGACCCCATTATTTCCCCCTGGATCCCATAATTTCCCCCCTGGACCCCATAAT
>NW_024365337.1:0-3226 GCF_014805655.1 Passer montanus
GAATTTTGGGGTAAAATTGGGGAATTTTGAGGTGAATTTTTATTGGAAATTTTTGGGATAAATGGGGAAAATTGGATGGGAAAATGGGCAATTTCGTGGGAAAATGGGGAATTTTGGGGTAAAATTGGGAATTTTTTTGAATTTTGAGATAAAATTGGAAAATTTCATGTCAAAAATGTGAATTTTGAGGTGAAACTTTTAGGGAAAAATTGTGATTTTTGGTGGTAAAATTGTGAATTTTTTTGGAAATTTTGTTCAATTTTTGGGGTGAAATTGGGAAATTTGGAGTAAAATTGTGAATTTTGAGGTAAAATTGTAAAATTTCGTGGCAAAAATGTGAATTTTGAGATGAAACTTTGGGAATTTTTAGGGAAAAATTGAGATTTTTTGGGATAAAATAGTGGATTTTTTTGGGAATTTTTGGGGTACGATTCGGGATTTTGGTGGAAAATTTTTGAATTTTGTGGAAAATTGGGAAAATTTAACGTGAAACGTTGGGGAATTTTGAGGTGAAATTTTAATGGAAATTTTTGGGTGAAATTGGGAAACTTGGAGGGAAAATTGGAGGGAAAATTGGGACTTTAGTGGGAAAATGGTGAATTTTGGGGAAAAATTGGGAATTTTTTGGAATTTTGAGGTAAAATAGTAACATTTCATGGCAAAAATGTGAATTTTGAGGTGAAATTTTTAGGGAAAAATTGTGATTTTTGGTGGTAAAATTGTGAATTTTTTTGGAAATTTTGTTCAATTTTTGGGGAAAAATCGGGAATTTTGGTGGAAAATTGGGAATTTGAGGGGAAATTTTGGAATTTTTTGGGTAAAATTGGGAAATTCAATGAGAAATTTTGGGGTGAAATTTTATTGGAAATTTGTGGGACAAATGAGGAAAATTGGAGGGAAAATTGGACGGGAAATTGGGACTTTAGTGGGAAAATGGGGGATTTTGGGGAAAAATTGGGAATTTTTTGGAATTTTGAGGTAAAATTGTGAAATTTCATGGCAAAAAATGTGAATTTTGAGGTGAAATTTTTAGGGAAAAATTGTGATTTTTGGTGGTAAAATTGTGAATTTTTTTGAAATTTTGTTCAATTTCTGGGGAAAAATCGGGAATTTTGGTGGAAAATTGGGAATTTGAGGGGAAATTTTGGAATTTTTTGGGTAAAATTGGGGAATTCAATGTGAAATTTTAGAGAATTTTGAGGTGAAATTTTAATGGAAATTTTTGGGTGAAATTGCGAAAATTGGAGGGAAAATCGGGAATTTAGTGGGAAAATGGAGGATTTTGGGAAAAATTGGGAATTTTGTGGAATTTTGAGATAAAATTGTAAAATTTCATGGCAAAAATGTGAATTTTGAGGTGAAATTTTGGGAATTTTTAGGGAAAAATCACAATTTTTGGGGTTAAAATTGTGAATTTTGGTGGAAAATTTTGGGGTACAATTCGGGATTTTCATGGAAAATTTTTGAATTTTGTGGAAAATTGGGAAAATTGGTGGGAAAATTGGGAATTTGACGTGAAATTTTTAGAGTTTTTTGAGTGAAATTGGGAAATTCGATGGGAAATTTTAGGGAATTTTGAGGTGAAATTTTAATGGAAAATTTTGGGTTAAATTGGGAAATTTGGTGGGAAAATTGGGAATTTAGCGGGAAAATGGTGAATTTTGGGTAAAAATTGGGAATTTTTTGGAATTTTGAGGTAAAATTGTAAAATTTCATGGCAAAAAATGTGAATTTTGAGGTGAAATTTTTAGGGAAAAATTGTGATTTTTGGTGGTAAAATTGTGAATTTTTTTGAAATTTTGTTCAATTTCTGGGGAAAAATCGGGAATTTTGGTGGAAAATTGGGAATTTGAGGGGAAATTTTGGAATTTTGGGGTAAAATTGGGAAATTCAATGGGAAATTTTGGGGTGAAATTTTATTGGAAATTTGTGGGACAAATGAGGAAAATTGGAGGCAAAATTGGATGGGAAATTGGGACTTTAGTGGGAAAAATGGTGAATTTTGGGGAAAAATTGGGAATTTTTTGGAATTTTGAGGTAAAATTGTGAAATTTCATGGCAAAAATGTGAATTTTGAGGCGAAATTTTGAGAATTTTTAGGGAAAAATTGCAATTTTTTTGGGCTAAAATTGTGATTTTTTCTAGAAATTTTTGGGGAATTTTGTGGGAAAAAATGGGGAATTTTTGTGAAATGTTGGGAAATTTGATAAATTGGGTAAATTTTGGTTTTCAGGCCCCACGCCGCAGGTGGCCAAGGGCACGCACGTGCTGGTGCCCCTGGGAAATTGGGGATTTTTAGGGTTAAATCGGGAATTTGGGGTGAAATTGGGAAATTTGGAGTAAAATTGTCAATTTTGAGGTAAAATTCTAAAATTTCGTGGCAAAATCTGGGAATTTTGAGATGAAACTTTGGGAATTTTGAGGCAAAATTTGAGTATTTTGGGGCTAAAATTGTGATTTTTGTGGGAATTTTTTGAGGAATTTCCTGGAAAAAATGGGAAATTTGTTGGGAATTTTGGGAATTTGAGGTGAAATTTTGGCATTTTGGGGTAAAATTGGGAAATTTTATGTGAAATGTTAGGGAATTTTCAGGTGAAATTTTAATGGAAATTTTTGGGTGAAATTGGGAAAATTGGAGGGAAAATTGGCAATTTCGTGGGAAAATGGGGGATTTTGGGGTAAAATTTAGATTTTTTTTGAATTTTGAGATAAAATTGTAAAACTTCATGTCAAAAATGTGAATTTTGAGGTGAAATTTTGAGAATATTTAGAAAAAAATTGCGATTTTTGGTGGTAAAATTGTGAATTTTGCCGGAAATTTATGGGATTTTTTTGGGGTAAAATGGGGAATTTTTAGGAAATCTATAAATTGGGTAAATTTTGGTTTTCAGGCCCCACGCCGCAGGTGGCCAAGGGCACGCACGTGCTGGTGCCCCTGGGCGGCTCCTCCCCCACGGGCTGGACGGCCGAGCTGGACGAGGGCGTGGCCGAGCCCGTGGGGGGCGTGGCCGGCGCCGACCACGCCCTGTGGGTGGGGCTCCGGGCCCCGCCCACCGCTCCCATTGGCCGCTACCGCCTGAGCGTCAGGACGCGCAGCGAGGCCGGCGAGTACGCGGCGCCCTTCGAGGCGCACAACGACGTCGTGCTGCTCTTCAACCCCTGGTGTGAAGTTTGGGAATTTGGGCAAAAATAATGGTGAAAATGGGGAAAAATAATGGGGAAAAAT
>NW_024365338.1:0-207 GCF_014805655.1 Passer montanus
TGCTTGTTTATTCTTGCCCATCCAGTCCAAGCACTGCCTATAGGTGATTGGGAAGGTGGGCTGGCTTTGCAGTAGCTGGGGTTTGTCTCTGTGCACCCAGCCCAGACCTGACTGCTCCTCATGCCTGGGTTGATCTCCACAACACCTGCAATGAAATGTTTCCTCTGGAACCAGAGTGGGGGATTTTAATCTGGCCTTGCTTGAAGC
>NW_024365339.1:0-207 GCF_014805655.1 Passer montanus
CTGCTGCCAGAGCTGGGCCCTGCTCCTGACTGCTCCCAGCAGGGTTTGGGAGGTTCCACCACCCAGAGCCCTCAGAGCTCAATAATCACATCTATGAAAGGTGCTAACGTGGCTCTGGGGTCGTGTCCCAGGGCACAAAGATTTTCCTAAAGGGAAGGAAGGGTTTTCTTTCTGTTGTGCTGATGCCTTAGGATTTTAGCTTTTATA
>NW_024365340.1:0-207 GCF_014805655.1 Passer montanus
GGGGTGACCCTGACCCCCCAAATCCAGCTCGGCCATCCACGGGAGGGGCCTGTTCTGCAAGAGGAACATCGAGGCCGGGGAGATGGTGATCGAATATTCCGGAATCGTCGTGCGCTCCGTGCTCACCGACAAGCGCGAGAAGTTCTACGACAGCAAGGTGGGCACCCCCAAATTTTGGGGGGGAAAACCCCAAAAAAAGGAAAAAAA
>NW_024365341.1:0-207 GCF_014805655.1 Passer montanus
CAGGACCTCGAGTAAAGTAATAGAAACATATTCTAGCTCTTGCCTGACACTGTCTGAGGACAGTCCTCTAAAATATCTGGTGACCTGAATATTCAGTGCCACAAACATCAACATTCAGGAAAACACATTCTTCTGCACTGTACCATGGATGTTCCAGTGCTGGCATGAACAGGACTGCGAGAGGTGCACGCGAATTCTGGGTTTGAA
>NW_024365342.1:0-207 GCF_014805655.1 Passer montanus
TTTTGATCCGGAGCCAGGTACCTGGTGCCTGAGGCGTGACCATCGCAAGGTGACACTGGGTGTCCATCATGTTTATTGGCTCTACTAGCTGCAACCTGAAAGGCGAAACCAGAGAAGAGGTAGTTAGCGACGGCAAAGTCAGGGTTGAATGTGAAGTCGAGTCCAGTTTAGATAGTCTTGAAATCGGGTGGGCAGACTGGGATCCCC
>NW_024365343.1:0-207 GCF_014805655.1 Passer montanus
TTTTTTTTATCAAAAACATACAAAATCTTAGAAAAAATCATAATTCACTAAAGTTCATCAAGTTGCACCATTTTTTTAAATGATGCTTTATTACTACAAATTTAAATAGCTTTTAAAAAAGTATCTCTGCTACATTGCTTTTGAGACTTGTCTCACTTTCAAATCAATTTTGAAGGTTAAAGTAATATTTTGCATCATTATAAAAAA
>NW_024365344.1:0-207 GCF_014805655.1 Passer montanus
TTGGGAATCTGGGGGTTGGGATTTTTGGGCATTCAGGATTTCAGGAATTCAGGTTTTTGGGATTTTTGGGCATTTGGGATTTTGGGCATTTGGGGTTTGGGATTTTTGGGAATTTGGGATTTTTGGGATTTGGGATTTCAGATTTTTGGGATTTTTGGGCATTTGGGATTTCTGGTTCTTGGGATTTTTGGGATTTGGGATTTTTGG
>NW_024365345.1:0-207 GCF_014805655.1 Passer montanus
TTAAGGGGGCCGGGAATATTGGGGTGCAGGGGAAGGTGAGGAGCTGGGGTTGGAGGAAGGGGTGGCACGATGGGGGTGGAGCTCAGCCCCAGAGCATCCCTCCCTCCCTGCTGCTGTGGCCTCCTGACCCCTGTGTTCCGCAGGCAAAGCCGTGGAGGGGCTGTCGGGGGGCCGGGGGCCGGCGCTGGGGGACTCGGCGGCCGGGCG
>NW_024365346.1:0-207 GCF_014805655.1 Passer montanus
GGTTTCTAGCATACCCACCCAGTAATTAGTCTCAATAATTCTATTAAGACTAATAGTTTCAATATACCTGCTAAATTAACTGAAAACATCCATCCTCTAGATGTACAGATATTCTCTGTGTGTAACATATGCATTCAAAGGACCTGAAGGTCTTGATTTTTCTGTGGAACAAGAAGCCGTGATTAATCACATTTCCATGAAAGACTG
>NW_024365347.1:0-207 GCF_014805655.1 Passer montanus
CTTTTGGCGCGGCGTTGCCGTGGCAACGAGCGCGGGAAGGCGTTGCCGGGGCAACGGGGGAGGAGGGGGCGTGGCCTGGTTGCCGCGGGAACGGGAGGGAAAAGGGGGCGGGGCTTGGTTGCCGCGGCAACGGCGTGGGAATGGCGGGAGGGGGGAATTTGGGGGGAAATTGGGGCATTTTGAGGGAATTTTGGGCAAATTTTGGGG
>NW_024365348.1:0-3224 GCF_014805655.1 Passer montanus
CCCCAAAAATGGGAAATCCCCCCCAAAAATGGGGAAAATCCCCCCAAAAATGGGAATACCCCCCAAAAAAAAGTGGGGAAAAACCCCCCAAAAATTGGAACCCCCAACAAAAAGTGGGAAAAATCTCCATTTAAAGTGGGAAGACTCTCCTAAAAAGTGGGAAAATCCCCCCCCAAAAATGAGAATACACCCCCAAAAAAATGGGAAAAATCTTCATTAAAAGTGGGAAAACCCCCCTAAAAAGCGAGAAAGTCCCCTAAAAAATGTGAAATCCCCCCCAAAAAAGCGGGAAAAATCTCCATTAAAAGTGGGAAAACTCCCCTAAAAAATGGGAATACCCCCAAAAATGGGAAAACCCCCAAAAAAGTGGGAAAAATCTCCATTTAAAGTGGGAAAACTCCCCCCAAAAGTGGGAAAATCTCCTAAAAAATGGGAAAATCCCCCCAAAAATGGGAAATTCCTCCAAAATGAGAAACTCTCCCCAAAAGAAGTGGGAAAATCCCCCCAAAAAGTAGGAAAAATCTCCATTTAAAGTGGGAAAAACCCCCCAAAATGGGAAAACCCCCCCAAAGTGGGAAAAATCTCCATTTAAAGTGGGAAAACTCCCCTAAAAAGTGGGAAAATCCCCCCAAAAATGGGAAACCCCCCCGAAAAAAGTGGGAAAATCCGCCCAAAAAAATGAAAATCCCTCGAGAAAGTGGGAAAAATCTCCATTAAAAGTGGGAAAAATCTCCATTAAAAGTGGGAATACCCCCCAAAAATGGGAAAACCCCCCCAAAAAGTGGGAAAATCCGCCCAAAAAAGGGAAAATCCCTCGAGAAAGTGGGAAAAATCTCCATTAAAAGTGGGAAAAATCTCCATTTAAAGTGGGAAAACTCCCCTCAAAAGTGGGAAAATCCGCCCAAAAATGGGAAAATCCCTCGAGAAAGTGGGAAAAATCTCCATTAAAAGAGGGAAAACTCCCCTCAAAAATGGAAAACGCACTCTGGCACTACGCCCCAGGCCCCACCCAAACCGGATCCATGTAACCCCAAAAATGGGAAACCCCCCCCAGAAAGTGGGAAAATCCGCCCAAAAAAGGGAAAATCCGCCCAGAAAGTGGGAAAAATCTCCATTTAAAGTGGGAAAACTCCCCTAAAAAGTGGGAAATCCCCCCAAAAATGGGAAAACCCCCCCAAAAAGTGGGAAAATCCGCCCAAAAAAGGGAAAATCCCTCGAGAAAGTGGGAAAATCTCCATTAAAAGTGGGAATACCCCCCAAAATTGGGAAATCCCCCCCAAAAATAGCAAATCCCCCCCAAACCCCAGGACCTGCCCAGAGCGGGCGGGACCCCCCCCCAGGGAAGGCAAACCCGGATTTTTTTGGGGTGAAATCAGCTCTTTATGGCTCCGTGGACACTTTTCCTACCGCACCGCACAATGGGATGGATGGAGCACGACAGGGACGCGACGACACCGGGAGGCGACACCGGGAGGCGACACCGGGGGGGCGGGGGGGTCCGCACACCCCTCCCCTCCCCTCCCCCCACTCCCCAAAATCCCGGCTGGCCAATGGGGGCCGCGCGGACCGGGAGGGGCCCCCCCCCCGCCGCCCCTCCCCCCCCCCATCCTGGGGGGAACGTTCGGGAATGGCGTGGGGGGAGGGATTGGGGGAGATTTGGGGAAATTCGGGGGGATTCGGGGAGATTTGGGGGTTATTGGGGGAGATTTGGGGAAATTCGGGGGGATTCGGGGAGATTTGGGTTGTTCCGGGAGATTTGGGGAGAGATTCGGGGGAAATTCGGGGAGATTCGGGGAGATTTGGGGAAATTCGGGGAAATTTCGGGGTTATTGTGGGAGATTTGGGGGGATTTGGGGAGATTTGGGGGTTATTTGGGGAGATTTGGGGGTTATTGCGGGAGATTTGGGGAAATTCCGCGCAAATTCGGGTTGTTCCAGGAGATTTGGGGGGATTTGGGGGAAATTCGGGGTTATTCAGGGAGATTTGGGGAGATTTGGGGGTTATTCGGGGAGATTTGGGGAAATTTGGGGAGATTTGTGGAGATTTGGGGGAAATTTGGGGGTTATTCAGGGAGATTTGGGGGAATTTCAGGGAGATTTGGGAGGATTTGGGGAGATTTAGGGGAGATTTGGGGAAATTCGGGGAGATTTGGGGGTTATTTGGGGAAATTCAGGGGTTATTTGGAGAGATTTGGGGGAAATTCGGGGAGAGCTGGGGAGATTTGGGGGTTATTTGGGGAAATTTAGGGGAGATTTGGGGAGATTCGGGGAAATTCGGGGTTATTCAGGGAGATTTGGGGAAATTCCGGGAGATTCGGGGAGCTTTGGGGAGATTTGGGGAAATTTAAGGGAAATTTGAGGGTTATTAGAGGAAATTTGGGGATTATTCAGGAAAATTCAGGGAAATTTGGGGTTATTTGGGGTCATTCAGGAATTATTTGGGGTTATTCGGGGAAGTTTGGGGTAATTGGAATCTCCCAAAATTCCATCTCAAATCCCCCAAATTTCCACCTGGAAACCCCAAAATTCCACCTGGAAACCCCAAAATTCCACCTGGAAACACCAAAATTCCATCTCAAATCCCCCAAATTTCCACCTGGAAACCCCAAATTTCCACCTGGAAACCCCAAAATTCCATCTGAAATCCCCAAATTTTTCCCAAATCCCCCAAAATTCCCTTACCATCCCTCAAGCAGCCTATCCTGTACACCATGGGCATCTCTTCTAGAACCCCAAAATTCCACCTCAAATCCCCAAAATTCCATCTCAAATCTCCAAAATTCCCTCCTACAACCCCAAAATTCCATCTGAAATCCACAAAACTCCCAAATTTTGCCCAAATCCCCCCAAAATCCCCCTTACCATCCCTCAGGCAGCCTATCCTGTACATCATGGGCATCAACTCTGGAACCCCAAAATTCCCTCTGAAATCCCCAAAATTCCACCTCAAATCCCCCAAATTCCCTCCTAGAACCCCAAAACTCCCCCAAAATTCCCAAATTTTACCCAAAATCCCCCAATTTTCCCCCAAAACGCCCTTACCATCCCTCAGGCAGCCTATCCTGTACATCATGGGCATCTCTTCTGGAATCCCTTCTGGAATCTCCAAAATTCCACCTCAAATCCCCCAAATTCCACCTGGAAACCCCCAAACTCCCCCTGAAATCCCCAAAAATTCTCCCCAAATTCTCCAAAATTCCCAAATTTTCCCGAATTCCCCCCAAA
>NW_024365349.1:0-207 GCF_014805655.1 Passer montanus
AACAAGAGTCTCTGCCATTAGGAGCTGGCGTCCCCAACCAAGGAGAGAGGATAAACGCCATGAGGTAACCTCTGGTTTTTCCCTCAGGAGCACAGGCATGAGGAAATGGGATGGAAAACCCACCTCCTCCTTAGCAGCCCAGGTACATGAACAGAAAAGAGGAACACCTAACACAAGAAGCTCATCTAGAGTCAATGCTGCTCCAGT
>NW_024365350.1:0-207 GCF_014805655.1 Passer montanus
CTTGTTCCAGATGTTTTCCCAGCAGGTTGGGGGCATATGTGTGGAAGATGTCTGCTGGGAAGGAAGCAAGATTTGTTTTACTATAACCTTAGGCAGGGAAGCAGTACAAGTGGCTGGGTTTTACCATATCTAAGTATTCAAACAAAGGCGAAAGCCGTTCATGTCGAAAAGCCGTTCGTTCTCTTGGTGTTCCTTCCTTAGAGGAAT
>NW_024365351.1:0-207 GCF_014805655.1 Passer montanus
TAGGTGTAAACGAATATTTGTATTTGAGGAGCTTCGAGCTGGGAGAGGTGGAAGGGGACTGGGGGTCAGACTGCAATTAAAGCATAGAACCATGGTATAGCATACATATGTCTAACAGCAGCACTATATATAGCATATAACTGCAATTAACCCATCTAACTCCAACCACTGGGCATTGGAACTAGAGCAACTGTTGGAACCCTCCTT
>NW_024365352.1:0-207 GCF_014805655.1 Passer montanus
CTGTCACCTCATGTTAGGGACCTTTGTGATGGACCCCACGGTCACCACACTGTCCCCTCGTATCAGGGACCCACAGGACAGACCCCATGGCCACCACACTGTCCCCTCATGTGGGGACAGAGCCTGGAGCCACCGCGCTGTCCCCTGGCATTGGGGACCCCATGAGGACAGACCCTACAGCCACCACGCTGTCCCCTCATGTCAGGG
>NW_024365353.1:0-207 GCF_014805655.1 Passer montanus
CACCCCCTGCCATCCCCTGCCAGCCCCTGTCACCCACTGTCACCTACAGTCACCCCCTGTCACCCCCTGCCAGCGCCTGCCCCGCCACACCAGCCACGCCAGCGGGATCTGGGGGCAACCACAGTGTCACCCTGTCACCTACTGCCAGCCTGTGCCATCCCCCTGTCACCCACTGTCACCCCCCTGCCCCGCGACACCAGCCAGGCC
>NW_024365354.1:0-207 GCF_014805655.1 Passer montanus
ATGGATCTTCCATCAGAGTGAACATACAGTACACTTTTAAAACAAATTATCCAACCATCAAGCAGGAAGTAGAAATAGGCTCAGAGTATTGGTGCTTCAAGAAACAGAAACAACAAATCATGGAACTTATTTTACAGATTTCCAAAATATGAAATGTAATTATCCAATGATAATTTGACCCTAACATATTATTACATCTTGAAGCTG
>NW_024365355.1:0-207 GCF_014805655.1 Passer montanus
ACAGATGTATTTAAAATGCATACCTGTATTTGTAGCTATCTAATCATATATATATATCTGTATGTATTTAAAAAGACTTGTTAAAAAAAACCAAAAAATCCCACACACTCCTTTTTCCTAACTTTTTTTGAGAAACCACTGCTTTTATTAAATCAAGTGATTTAATAGTGATGAGCATCCAACAGAAAGCCATCAGCCCATGTGATT
>NW_024365356.1:0-207 GCF_014805655.1 Passer montanus
TTTTGGGCAAAAATTTGGGATTTGGGGGGAAAATGGACATTTTGGCGCAAAAAATGGGGATTTTGGGGGAAAAATTGTGGTTTTGGGGGGAAAATGGAGGTTTTGGTTTAAAAAACGGGGATTTTTGTGTGGAAAATTTTTGGGGTTTGGGGAGGGAAAATCGGGATTTTGGGGGGGGGAAGTGAAAATTTTGGGGACAAAAGGGGG
>NW_024365357.1:0-207 GCF_014805655.1 Passer montanus
AGGGGTTTGGTGCTGGTTCTGATACACAGACTCACTCACCCCATAGTCATTTTCTCACCTTCAAATACCATTGAGATGCCCTGGTTACAGTGCTCTCCTCAACAACTGCTCAGGTAGCCTGACTCTGGTTTTCTAGAATAAAACCCCAAATAACCCAAACCTAAAACCTAATTATTTTTGCCCATTTTTTCACATCAAAGAGACTTT
>NW_024365358.1:0-207 GCF_014805655.1 Passer montanus
GGGCAGCGCCAGCCCGCCGCAGCTCAGCGTGTCCCCGCCGCAGGCGCAGCCCGCGGGGCAGCCGCCGGCGGCCGAGCAGCGCAGCAGCCCCAGCCCCAGCAGCAGCAGCGCCGCCCGTGACGGCAGCGCCATTTTGTATCCGGCACCGGGGAACGTCCGCGGCGGGAGGAGGCGGCGGCGGCAGCGCTCACGCCGCGGGCGCTCAGC
>NW_024365359.1:0-3220 GCF_014805655.1 Passer montanus
AATTTTTTGAGGGTTTTTTTCTGATTTTTCGGGATTTTTTCCCTCATTTTTTTGGGGTTTTTCATGATTTTTTGTAGATTTTCTTCCAGATTATTTGTGACATTTTTGACGATTTAATTTGGATTTATTTTTTTCTAATTTTTTGAGGTTTTTTTCTGATTTTTTGGGATTTTTTCCCTGATTTTTTTGGGATTTTTCATGATTTTTTGTAGATTTTCTTCCAGATTATGTGTGAGATTGTTGGCGATTTAATTTGGAATTTTTTTCTAATTTTTTGAGGGTTTTTTTCTGATTTTTTGGGATTTTTTCCCTGATTTTCTGGAGATTTTCCATGATTTTTTGAAGATTTCCTTCCGAATGATTTGTAAGATTTTTTGTGATTTAAAAAAAAAATTGGAGGTTTGTTTTTTAATTTTTCAGGATTTTTTTACTGATTTCTTGGTGTATTTTCCTGATATTTGGGGCTTTTTTTCTGATTTTTGAGGAATTTTTTTTCTGATTTTTTGGGGGATTTTTCAGGGATTTTTTTTGTATTTTCGGAATTTTTTTTCCCGGCTTTTTGATTTTTTTCCTGATTTCTTGAGATTTTTTTCTCTGATTTTTTTGGATTTTTTTCAGATTTTTTTGGATTTTTTTCGTGACGTTCTGGTGCTTTATACTAATTTTTGAAGTTCTTTTTTTCCTGATTTTTCGGTGTAATTTTTTGTGATTTTGGGGTTTTTTCCCCTGATTTTTCAAGGAATTTATTTCTGATTTTTGGTGAGATTTTTAGTGATTTTTGAGGATTTTTTTTTTTTCTGATTTGTTGGTGTTTTTTCCCTGATTTTTGGAGATTTTTTTTCCTGATTTTTGGGTGTAATTTTTTGTGATTTTGGGGTTTTTTCCCCTGATTTTTCAAGGAATTTATTTCTGATTTTTGGTGAGATTTTTAGTGATTTTTGAGGATTTTTTTTTCTGATTTGTTGGTGTTTTTTCCCTGATTTTTGGAGATTTTTTTTCCTGATTTTTCGGTGTTTTTCCCTGATTTTTTTTTCCTGGATTTTCTGAAGATTTTTTTTCTGGTTTTCTGTGAGATTTTTTCTGATTTTTCACGATTTTTTTACTGATTTCTTGGTGTATTTCCCTGATATTTGGGGCTTTTTTCCGATTGTTTTCAGGAATTTTTGGTGATTTCTTGAGAATTTTTGGGGATTTTTTAAAATTTTATTTTCTGGTTGTTCAGGACTTTTTTCCTCATTTTTAGGGCTTTTTTCTTCTGATTTTTGCGACATTTTTGGTGATTTTGGAGGATTTTTTTCTGGCTTTTTGAGGATTTTTTTCAGATTTTTTGTGAGATTTCTGGGGATTTTTTTATTATTATTTCTTGGAATTTTTTTCTGATTTTGGGGGAGTTTTTTCCTGATTTCTTGGTGGTTTTTCTTGCTTTTTTTTCCCCCCAGAATTTTCCCCATTAATTTTCATGACTCTTAATTCAAATTCTTGAATTTTTTTCCCCCAATTTTTTATGATTTTCCCTGAATTTTTTTCCATTTCCCCCTGAAACTTCCAGGACTTTTTCCCTGGAAATTTTCAATTTTTTTCCCAGAATTTTTCCCAGAAATTTTCCATTTTTTCCCAAGAAATTTTACAATTTTCTCTCAGAATTTTCCAGAATTTTTCGCTGAAATTTTCCACTTTTAATTCAAATTCTTGAATTTTTTTCCCTCAATTTTTTACCATTTTCCCTGATTTTTTTCCCATTTCTCCCTGAAACTTCCAGCACTTTTTCCATGAAAATTTTAACATTTTCTCCCAGAATTTTCCCCTAAAATTTTCCGCTTTTTATTGCAATTCTTGAATTTTTTTCCTCAATTTTTTACCATTTTCCCTCAAATTTTGACGTTTCTCCCTGAATTTTTTTTCCATTTCTGCCTGAAACTCCCAGCACTTTTTCCCGAGGCTTTGGGGACGTTTTCCCAAGGGCTTCCAGGATTTTTCCGGGATTTTTCCGGGACTTTCCGGAACATTCCTCACCTGGATTCGGGTGCTGGAAGGTGAAGCAAGGCTGCGGTGGCGCCACCTGGTGGAAGTTGTGCAGCCTCACCACGTAGGGGGTCTCAAACTGCGCCTGAAAATTCCCCAGAATTCCCAACAATTCCCCCCAAAATCCTTCCCCTCCCATTAAAACCTGAATTTTCCCCAAATTTCTCCATTTTCCCCCAAAATTCTTTCATTTCTCCTGATTTTTTTTCCGTTTTTCCTTCCCTATCCTCCCAAATTTTCCCCACAAATTTTTCCTTTCTGACCCCAAAATTTTCCAGATTTTTCCTTTCTTTCTCCTCAATTTTTCAATTTTTATTTCAAATTTCCTCTGGTTTTGCCCCAAACTTTTCCATTTTCCTCTGAATTTTACGATTTTTCTCTTATTTTCTCCATTTTTCTCATTTTTTTTCACAGATTTTTCCATTTCCCCCCCACACTTTGCTATTTCTTCCCCAAATTTCACCATTTTCCCCAAAATCTTCCATTTTTCCTCTGATTTCTCCTTTTTTTCCTGATTTTTGCCCAATTTTTTCCCCAAATTATTCCGGTTTTTTCTCATTTCCACACAGAGGTTTTTTTTGCCTCCTAAATTTTTCCATTTTCTTCCCATTTTTTCCCATTGTCCCCCAAATTTTCCTGTTTTTTCCCATTTCCCACATTTTTTTCCCATTTCCCCCCAGCTTTTCCCCCCCATTTTTTTCCATTTCCACCCATTTCTCCCATTTTTCCCAATTCCCCCATTTTTTCCATTTCTTTCCCATTTTTCCAGTTTTTCTGTTTTTCCCCATTTTTCCCCATTTCCCCCCCAATTTTCCCCATTTTCCCCAATTTCTCCCAAATTTTCCCCATTTTTTTCTCATTCTTTCCCCATTTCCCCCCAATTTCCTTTCCATTTTCCCCCATTTTTCCCATTTATTTCCATTTCCCCCCATTTTTTCCCCATTTTTCCCCCTTTTCCCCCCATTTTTCCCATTTTCCCCCCATTTCCCCCCCGTTTTTCTCCATTTTTCTCCAATTTCCCCCCATCTTTTCCCTGTTTTTTCCCCCATTTTTTCAGCGTATTTCCCCCTCATTTTTCCCTAATTCCCCCTATTTTCTCCCCGTTTTCCCCCCATTTTTTCCCTGTTTTTCTCCAGTTTTTCCCCATTTTTCCACATTTCCACTCATTTTTCCCTATTTCCCCCCATTTTTCCCCATT
>NW_024365360.1:0-207 GCF_014805655.1 Passer montanus
CAGTTTTAAGGCACAACAAGCCCAAGTCAGCCAATCACCATACACCACGATGGGGACATGCAGCAGTCTCTGCAGCACGACTCTCACCTCTCTCTCCCCCTATTCCAGGTGAGTCCCTCTCCCACAGTCCTCTTCTGCTTAGCCAAAGCAGCAGGCCTGAGCCATGATTTCACAAGGGCAACAAGGCCCTTATTTCATCAGGCTTCA
>NW_024365361.1:0-207 GCF_014805655.1 Passer montanus
TGGAGAGGAAGAAAAGTTTGTTTTTATGTAGATTTGTACTTAAATACTTTTTTTTCCTCAGTAATAGATTTTTCACAAGTAACATACACCACTGTTACTCCAGCTTTAAAGATGCAGGCCTTGTGTAACTGCATAGCTGCATGTTTAATTCTTTGTTTTTAAAAGGCACAGCCACCTGATCTGAACAGAGGCAGAGACACAACAGAT
>NW_024365362.1:0-207 GCF_014805655.1 Passer montanus
AGGAGCTGAAGTCCAATGTATTCAGACTTTAAATGCAAACCATGAAGTTTTTACTCTCCCCAGTTTGGTGAGCAGCAACTCAACCAAAATCAATAAATACATTTCAATTGTAAGAGGCTTGTACAGAAGAGACTGGGATCAGGATTTCTAAGTTTGTCTCTTATAAAGGGCAGAAAACTACAAAGGGCAGAAAACTTATGGAGCTTC
>NW_024365363.1:0-207 GCF_014805655.1 Passer montanus
TTGTATTTATACATAGGGTGGTAGGGACTGTCTTGAAGGACTCAGTCCTTTTTCTTATTCAGGTTTGGAATTTTAAATTATTTTTAAGCTTTCTTAGGGAAGACTACACATATGTAGTAATGAATGTAAACATATTGTTTAAATTTTGTCTCTGTCATATCCAAGAAAATTTCAACTTCACATAGTTTCATCATCTCTTGTGAATTT
>NW_024365364.1:0-207 GCF_014805655.1 Passer montanus
CTGGTGAGGGGTCTGGAACACAAATCCTCTGAGGGGCAGCTGAAGGAGCTGGGGTTGCTTATCCTGGAGAGGAGGAGGCTCCGGGGAGACAAGGCAGTGTCAGGGCACAGGTTGGACTTGGTGATCTCCAAGGACTTTTCCAACCTTGATGATTCTGGGATTCTCAGAAACCAGCCTGGGAGCAGTTGCAGGATGAGCCCTGGGCCT
>NW_024365365.1:0-207 GCF_014805655.1 Passer montanus
CCTCGCTGCCCGGCGCCCCGGCCCGCGGCCCCCGCGCCGCCTCACCTCGCTCAGCAGCCCCTGCCAGTCGCTCTCGCTGCGGTGGGAGCTCATGGCTCCGGCGGGCCGCGGCGCCCCTGAGCGGCTCCTCCCGGCCCGGCCTTCGCCGGGCAACCCGCGGGAGAGGCGGGGACTGCGGCCGGCTCTGCCGGCCCGCCCTGCCCCCCG
>NW_024365366.1:0-207 GCF_014805655.1 Passer montanus
GAAGGAAATGTTTAATTAGTTCTTTAAATTAAAGAAAGGTTTGTGAACAGCAATCTGTTTCATTCTCTTGTCAATGACATGCTTTTCCCTGTGAACAGTGTACTTATCTTGCATATTTTATAACCAAAACACCAGTAAGAGATAAGCATAAAATTATTATTTAGTATCTGCTTGTTACCTTTACAGAATCCAAATAGGACTTTTCCA
>NW_024365367.1:0-207 GCF_014805655.1 Passer montanus
CCACCATGTCCCCGTCCATGGCCATGTCCCCATCCATGTCCATGTCCCCATCCATGGCCACATCCGCATCCATATCCATGTTCCACCTTGTCCCCATCCATGGCCACGTTCCCATCCATGTCCATGTCCTCATGCATGGCCACGTCCCACCATGTCCCTATCCATAACCATGTCCCCATCCATGGCCACGTGCCCATCCATGTCCAC
>NW_024365368.1:0-207 GCF_014805655.1 Passer montanus
TTTTTTTTGTATTTTAAGGGGTTTTTTCCATTTTTTGCCTTTTTTTTGGATTTTAATTTGATTTTTTTGACGTATTTTTTTGGGTTTTCCACCCTATTTTTTCTCAGTTTATTCTCTTAACTTCACGCATTTTATAAAAAAATTTTTTTCAAATTTTTTTTTCATATTTTAGGCAACTTTTAGAAATTTTTGGGGGAATTTTTTAAA
>NW_024365369.1:0-207 GCF_014805655.1 Passer montanus
TATTTATATTTATTTTGGTTTTATTTTTAAATATTTAAAAATATATTTTATTTTTAAATAAAAATATAAATATATTATATTTTATACATAATAATATATATTTAATATATTATATTATATATAATGTAAATATATTATATTTTTAAATATATTTTGTTTTAAAATATTTTAAAATATGAATTTATCCTAACTATTGTTCTGATCCGG
>NW_024365370.1:0-3221 GCF_014805655.1 Passer montanus
GTGTACAAACGCTAAAAAAGAAATCAGGAAGAGATTGATAGGGCATTCCAAACCAGGTTAATATCCCAATAAACATGGAAAACACATTCATTAAAATGATAGGAACCTGGTCTAGGGGAAATATTCCCTTCCCATGGCAGGAGGTACCTTGTTTTACTAGAAATTACAGGGTTCTAACCCAACCCATTTTATGCCAATATAAAATGGATATACAGTTATTTGTTGATATGGTAAAAGTAACATCAACAAAAGGAGAATTTATCTGAGGGAGTTTAAAAACATTAAGGAAACTGCCACATTGCTTCGGAATAATGAACAATAATTAGTGCTCGATGCACACACAGGCCAAGGAAAATATTTAAATGTAAAATGGAGAATATTACACAAATTTGAATCTTCCTCACCTGATTTTAGAGTTTTGAGTGAAATAACAAGAGGTAACAGATTGAAAATGAATCATGCCTGAACTGCAGCATTGCTGGTGCTCAGTTCATTCCCAGTCCTGTCTCCAGGGCTGAGATCTCTGATGTGTCACCCAGAGGGATCAGGACTCACCTTGTTCATGGTGTCTGCGTTCTGGAAAAAAATTCACAATTCAGTTTCAAAAACAAAATAGCATTTCAGTTAAGCACACCTGGGTAATAAAACTATTCAAGTCCCTAAACAATATTGTTGATTTTCAGGCAACTTAAACATTTTCAGCCCAGCTCTACATTTACTAGAAAATAAAAAGCTGCAGATTTCAAAGACTGTGTAATTTTATTGTAGATGCTTGGAAAATAGAAATCATTTAGGGAAAGCTAAGCAAAACTAGTTATTTCCACACCTTGCTGTATAAATTATTTCTAATTTATGGAGGATAATATATTTCAATAGCCCAATTAGATATCCAGGAGTCAATTTCTGGAACAACTCTGATTTCAGCATGGGAACAGACCATTTGTGAAAATAACAACCTGACAATGTTTTAATATTAACTAAAAGTCAGGGATGACAAAAGCATACTTGTCAGAAGTACAATTTAATTGTCTCAGATTTCAGTTGCACTCACCTCACTGTAGTTCACTCGGTTCTGTTTGGCCAGCAGGATTTCTGGGGTGTCAGGCATGACATGAATCGTGGTCTTGTCTTTGTTCCACGCTTCAGTGTACAAACGCTAAAAAAGAAATCAGGAGGAGATGATTAGGGTAATCATACCTGGTTAATTGAAATATTTGGTAACCAAACCAGGTTAATATTTCAATAATCAGGGAAAACATAGACCATACCAGATAAAAATACAGGAAATGTAACAGGGATAATCAGTTAGGTAATTAGGAAAAGATAGTATTAACAAAAGGAGGATTGACTTGTGGAAATGTAACAACACTTAAAAAACACCACACTGATTAAGGAGAAGGAATAAACAAATCAGCATTGCTGGTGCTTAGTTCATTCCCATTCCTGTCTCCAGGGTTGAGGCAGAGACCTGTGATGTGTCACCCAGAGGGATCAGGACTCACCTTGTTCATGGTGTCTGCGTTCTGCTTGGCCAACACCATCTCCAGGGAATCCGTGACACTGGTGAACTTGATGGTGTCCGGACGCTGGCGGTAAATCTTATCACTCAGGATCTCCCCTGCTCTCTTGGCTTTCTCAACTTCCAAGGAACCAATTGGGACCCAGCCAATGCCCCGCAGCCATTCCAGGTCAGACTTGTAGCAGTTCTGTTACAAAAAATAGAAAAAAAAATCACCCACACGGGTTATTCTATCAATAATAATAACAATAGTAATAATGCAACTTACATGGTGAATATTTCGCCAATAAGTAATCTCACTATCAAATTAACAGTTAATTTAAATAAATACAAAGCACAAGATAAAATATACAAAAAACAAGTGCATTTCCACTACATTAAGGGTGAAACCATTATCCAACTTCCACAGAATGGTAAATGATAGATAGCAATTCTGGAGTTAGGGGATTTCACTGAAGCATCAATTAGTTAACACATCCTGTTGGAGAGCTCAGTTTCAATCAGCCACAAAATTTAAAAATAAACCTCAAAATGTTGGTTCTATCACATCAGAACAAGATGACCTGGTACAATTATGTACAATAAACTCATTCCTCAGCAAAAATCAAATGCCAGAGAACTCACATCACTCTGAAGGTCGTAGGCTTGCTTGGCGTGGATCACGTCGTTCTGGTCGGGCAGACAGATCCACTGGTGCAGGTAGTGCCGGTAGTCAACGTCACTGACCAACCCTTGGCACTTCTTGGCCAACACAATTCCCAGCATGTCCACGGGGCTGCTGAACCTTGTCTTGTTAGCAAATCCATAGAGAAGTGAGAACAAAGCCTGCTCACCTCACTGGCAATCTCCCTGGAGGCTTTGGCAGACTGAATGGGAATGGCATCAAAACGCAAATCATAGCCCTTCTTCTTTGACTCCTCCAAGGCCAGTTTGTACATTTTCTGTGAGAAAAAAATTCACAATTCAGTTTCAAAAAACAAAATTGAAATCATTTAGGGAAAGCTAAGCAAAACTAGTTATTTCCACACCTTGCTGTATAAATTATTTCTAATTTATGGAGGATAATATATTTCAATAGCCCAATTAGATATCCAGGAGTCAATTTCTGGAACAACTCTGATTTCAGCATGGGAACAGACCATTTGTGAAAATAACAACCTGACAATGTTTTAATATTAACTAAAAGTCAGGGATGACAAAAGCATACTTGTCAGAAGTACAATTTAATTGTCTCAGATTTCAGTTGCACTCACCTCACTGTAGTTCACTCGGTTCTGTTTGGCCAGCAGGATTTCTGGGGTGTCAGGCATGACATGAATCGTGGTCTTGTCTTTGTTCCACGCTTCAGTGTACAAACGCTAAAAAAGAAATCAGGAGGAGATTATTAGGGTAATCATACCTGGTTAATTGAAATATTTGGTAACCAAACCAGGTTAATATTTCAATAATCAGGGAAAACATAGACCATACCAGATAAAAATACAGGAAATGTAACAGGGATAATCAGTTAGGTAATTAGGAAAAGATAGTATTAACAAAAGGAGGATTGACTTGTGGAAATGTAACAACACTTAAAAAACACCACACTGATTAAGGAGAAGGAATAAACAAATCAGCATTGCTGGTGCTTAGTTCATTCCCATTCCTGTCTCCAGGGCTGAGGCAGAGACCTGTGATGTGTCACCCAGAGGGATCAGGACTC
>NW_024365371.1:0-207 GCF_014805655.1 Passer montanus
CCTACAGGTCCCTTCCCACAGAGCTGCTCCACCAAGAAAAAGGAAATATGCCTCATTCTTTGTATTGCATGAGATCCTAAGTGTGTTTCTAATTAAAACTCATTGTCAGGGCTATTTTTAGCTTGCATCTTGAAGGTGCAGATACAAAGACAGAATAATCTTCATATTCATCTGTTCTTTGATAGTAAGCTTAGGCAGAAAGGAGTC
>NW_024365372.1:0-207 GCF_014805655.1 Passer montanus
GTCCTATCTGAAACACAGATGTTTTTTATTGTATGTCACAACTCCTGTGAACAATATATTAAATTAGAACTTGTGAGACGATCAGTTACTAATTTCATCTAATCTATGTAGGGAGAAAAAGCACCTATACCTACATGTATGTGAAAATGGGAACCTATTTGACCTATATTTCAAGAGCTTATCTAATCACTTAACAATAGTAAAATG
>NW_024365373.1:0-207 GCF_014805655.1 Passer montanus
CCCATGATTAACCTGGAATAAACACCAGCAACAGCACCTCTATAAGTGCTGTGCCAGACGTAGTATTTAAGTTCAATACTTGGCTGTTTAGCAAACAACATTATTTATGTTACTGGACCCAGAAGTGGGGAGGCTTTTCCAGCTTTCCAGAAAGGGGAAGCACATAGAACTCATTTTATTCCTCAGTAATCTCAGAAGTTCCAGAAG
>NW_024365374.1:0-207 GCF_014805655.1 Passer montanus
GGATCTGGGGGGATTTGGGGGGTGCCCGGGGGGTCGTACACGCTGTCCTTGAGGACCTGGGAGTGGATCTGGGGCAACAGGGGGGAATTTGAGGACTGGGACAGATTTGGGGTCTGGAACAGATTTGGGGTCCTGGGGGTGGTCCCAAGGGTCCCCCATCGATGGTGGCACAGGAGAATGCGAGGTGGGGGGTGTTGGGGTGATCTG
>NW_024365375.1:0-207 GCF_014805655.1 Passer montanus
GAATGAGATGAGTTTTAAGGTCTCTTCCACTCCAAACCACTCTGCAATTCCATGATTTTATCACTCTGTGGTGTGGAATCAATATCCCAGGAGCTAAAATGCCAATTCCTGTGCAATGGTGCTGACCCATCTCCCTCTGGATTCATCATTTCTGTCTGGAGTGACCGGGAATGTTTCACTCTCTATCACAAAACAATTTATTAAAAA
>NW_024365376.1:0-207 GCF_014805655.1 Passer montanus
CCCCTTCAAATAAGCACCGCCCACTCCTGGTAGACCACGCCCCTTCAAATAAGCACCTCCCACTCCTGTTAGGCCACGCCCCTTCAAATAAGCACCGCCTGGTCTGGATTAGGCCACAACCCTTTCTATCAACCCAGTCTGTTAGGCCACACCCCTTTTGTTAAGCCCCACCCGTTTCCATCAGACCACGCCCCCCGTGCCCAAGCC
>NW_024365377.1:0-207 GCF_014805655.1 Passer montanus
CGAGGGGACACGGGGACACCGAGGGGACACAAGGACGCCTGGGGGACACGAGGACAGCAAGGGGACACCGGGGGGACACGGGGACAACGGTCAGGGGGTCACCGGAGCGCGCACGGAGGGGACGGGAGCGGCACCGGGGGGGGGACCGAGGGGACACCGGGACAAGGAGGGGACACCGGGGGGACAGCGGAGGTCACGGATTTAGGG
>NW_024365378.1:0-207 GCF_014805655.1 Passer montanus
AAGATCAAGACCAAGATCAAATCAAGGTCCAAGTCAAGATCGGGATCAAGGTCAAGACCAACACCAACACCAAGACCAAGCCAAGGTCAAGACACAAATCAAGGCCAGGGTCAAGGTCCAAGGCAAGACCAAGACCAAGTTAAGCTCAAGGTGAAGGTCCAGGTACATTTCCAGGTGTTTCCCAGGTGCCCCCAGGTGTGCCCAGGT
>NW_024365379.1:0-207 GCF_014805655.1 Passer montanus
TCCATTTACCTTCCAGCTGAGAGCATCTCCTCAGCTCCTCCTGCTGAACCACCCAATCCCATAGTCCAGAAAAAATTCCCATCAAACTATGATCCTGGTTCCCGCTGTACAGAAAGAATCAAAGGAGGAGACATAATTCCTACTTTAGTTTTGGACTGTGTGAAGGAAAGCATGTGGAATCTGAATTCTTGTTAGCTTGAAGGAGGT
>NW_024365380.1:0-207 GCF_014805655.1 Passer montanus
AGCTGCCAAGGGCCCTACAGACCCCAAAACCCCCAAAGAATTCATAGAAATCTCTTGTTCACCCCCAAATTCCCTTGGAAGCGCTTGCAAAACTCTCAAGAAACCCTACAGCACCCACAGACCCCCCAAAAAACCCCTACAAACCCCAAAAATGCACTTGAGAGCTCCTCCATAGCTTCCCCAGGAGCTCCCCTTGGGGCTGCCCCC